>NC_142930.1:39872583-39882583 GCF_046866305.1 Octopus bimaculoides | reverse complement strand
TTTCGGCTTTCTAGCCATTTTTTTTTTCAGACGATGGCGTTTTGTAGCCATGAAAATTTTTGTGAAACGAACGCTGCATTTTGCAGTGTTACGTTCGAAAAAGAATTTCCTAGTCTTCCTTCCTCACAGTTAAAGGAGAGAATGGAGAAAAAGAAAAACTCTGCTGCTACAGCAGTCTTGCCTGCCACCGTCACCAGTGACAACAACAACAACAACAGCAGCAGCAGCAACAACAAGGACACAAATGTCCTTGCTAACAAAACCAGTGTCCTCACCACTGATACCACCACTACCGCCACCGCCACCACAACGAACTTTGCCGAGGCTTTGAAGCCTAGGAAAAGAATTTTGAATATATCGAAAGAGAAATTACTTGCATGCAAAAGCATGCTAAGTAAAAAGGACGTTACAGTCCATCTTCAAACGCCCGCGGACTTTAAAATAAACATAGATAAAAAAACTATCATCTACAGAACCATTAATTTAAAGACAAAGACAGTGGAAAAATTCACCCAAGAAAATGTTGAGAGGTGCTTAAAGCCGATTTGGTCTTACAAAACTTACATAACGAGAGGATTGAAATTCGGAACAATAGAGGTCTGACTAGACAGCGAGCAGCGAGCGAAGGACCTCTCCACTAAATCATTACAACATGAGAACCTGCTCATAATCCCTACATAACTTGGTCGTAGGGTTACGAAAATAAAAATTTCGAATGTGCCTCCTGAAATTGAGGAAGAATGGCTAGTATCTGCCATATGTCTAGGCATAGAGGAGGAGAAAAACATATTAGAAGCATCTGCCGTTTACAATGAAAACTGGATTGGCCAGGAATTTCAACTCCTGGTACAAATTGATCCAGCAAACTGGGAAAAAATTCCACATAGAATCCAATTAACTGACGATTCAATTTTTCATGTTTTCGTCGAAGGCAGAAGGCCAGTTTACTACGTTTGTAGTAGCAAGACACACCTTCAAAAAACATGCCCAGTAGCCCAGAAGAAAAGGCAACAATACCAAGAAAAAAAAACAACAGCAACAACAACAACCACAAGAAAACCAAAAGCACAAAAAAAAACAGCAGTACTGCCTACACCGCCATATGCACAACTGGTCAAGCAGTTGTACAACGAAATGGAAAAATCGCCAGCAGCCAGCAACCCAGCCGAACCAAACAACAACACCACCAGTACCACCAAGAACAGAATCAGCACCATCATCACCACCAACACCAACAACAACAACCCCACAAGAAGGGAACACGAAAAAGACTCCCACCCCACCCCCAAAAACCAAAACACCACATCCCAACTGTCACGAAACAGCACCAACACCACCAACAACAAAATCAACCCACACAAAAAAAGACCACAACACCCTTCCCCTCCCACCCTCCGATTCCTCCGACATGTCATGAAGATGACACAGAGGCTTGGCAAATGGCCACGGGGGGAAGAAGAAAAAAGGGGAAAAAAAGAACGGAAAGACAAACAAACAAAGCGGCGAGGTTTACCAGCCCCGAAACCAACACATCCACAGAAAACAAAAACACCAACACAAACGCACCAACACAGAACCCCACAACAAGTGTGACAGCAATAAACACAAACAATCCAGACCTAATGAAATTCATTACGTCAAACACTAACATAACAAAATGACACGAAAACAAGCAATCACCCACGCACAACACCACCACAACACATCAAAATCATACACGTAACACGGAGCACATACAATACACTGAAATCGCTTTACCCGGATACAGTAGGGAGATTCCAGAAATATTCATAAAAAAACTATACAAAAACCTTCTGAGAGAAGGTTGTGAGGCAAAGAGCCAAGAACTTTCGGGCAGTAAGTAACTCTCTCTCTCCTTTCGTGTGTAAAACACAAATATTGATAGAATCATGGTGAAGATTGGCTGTGTGAATGTGCGTGGGTTGGGGTCCCTTTGGAAACAAGGGTACCTCTTAAATGACATCAAGTCACACAATTTGGATATCATACCCATTAGTGAGACCAGACTCCATGAACCGCGGGCCCTAAAGTCCATGTTTGGCGGACAGTTTAACATTTATTGTTCTCCCTATCTGCCGAGGATGGGCGGTAGTGGCACGGCGGTTCTTTTTCGCAAGAGTCTGGATCTCCAAGTAAATACGATATTTACGAACCCGGAGGGTAGACTGATTGTCCTGGATGTGGACGGCAGCGATGGAGGCGCTGTTCGGTTGCTGGCAGTTTATGTGCCTCCTTTAACAGGTCGGTCGGACTTCGTTCGACGTCTAGAAGTATTCCTGGAAACGTCTCGTCCCTTACTTTTAGTGGGGGATTGGAATGCTACCTTGGACACGCATCTAGACTACGTGGGGAGTGACAAAACTAGAAGGGGATGCAATGGCCTCATAGACCTGCTCAGACGCTTCCAGTTGTCTGACAGGTACCGACTCGACCACCCAAATGTGACAACGTGGACTTGGAGCAACCGCATTGGGTCGTCGAGATCGTATCTAGATAGGATAGTGTGTAGGACAAGAGATAGAGATAGTTTAGGATGTCCACATTTCCACATAGTCAGCTACACGGATCACAAACTTGTGACGTGTACTCTAGACTTAGATAGGGCACATAGGCAGGGTCCCGGTTACTGGAAACTAAACGCGTCTTTCCCGTCAAGACAGGTTTTCAGAGACCGGATTAGCACGTTACTAAAGAGGGCTTTAACGGGAGCCATCGTCAACAACAAATGGTGGTTTGCCCTCAAGAGAGCAGTAAGGGCGGAAGCAATAAGGTATAGCAGGGCACTAGATGTAGAGAGGAACAGAGTAGAGGGGGAGCTAGTGATAAAGTTAGAAGAGGCATTGCGAAGTGGCATCGCATCCGACGTTTTAGCGGCGAGGTTGGCCCTCGACCAACATTTCAATGCTAAACACGAAGGGTGTGCTGTCAGGGCAAGGATGCGTGCTCTGAGGAATGAAGAAAGATCCAAACAAGGGGGACGCCATAGATAACTTTAGGCCCATCACTCAGCTCAGTGCAGACTTGAACGTTTTGGCCAAGGTGTTAGCCAAGCGGTTGGCGCTTGTCATCGAGAAACTGGTCGGCACGGAGCAGACGTGCGCCGTGCAGGGCCGGAGCATCCATGACAACCTCCATCTGATGCGCTACATCATAGAGAGGGTAGTTAAGGAACCTGGCATTGGTGGGGCCCTGATCAATTTGGATCAATCCAAAGCTTTCGATAGGGTAGACCATCGATACTTGGAGGCCGTCCTCGAAACGGCCGGCTTCGGTCCCGTTTTCTGCGGCTGGATGGCTGCCTTGTACACAGGCATCCGTTCGGTCGTTCGCGTCAATGGACGTCTATCGGGACCCTTCCACATTGCACGTTCGGTCCGTCAGGGATGCCCCTTGTCGCCGCTCCTGTACGTATTGACTCTCGAGCCACTACTGCGGAAGCTGGCGACGCTGAGGGGCATCCCGCGAGTACTGGGGTGCGGGACGAGCGTGTCGGCATACGCGGACGACGTCACCTTCATAGCGTCTAGCTACGAGCACATCGAGCTTGTCGGCGAAACGCTGAAAGACTACGAAGCGGTGACGGGAGCGAAAATCAACCGGGATACGTCGGTGGGTTTGCTGCTCGGCACCTGGAGAAGCAAGCCCATACCGTCCGGCAGCGCCTCAGTAGTGGGACGCTGGACGGACGGTCCGGTCAAGTTGCTCGGAGTCTTGTTCGGTCTGGACCTGCAAACGGAGAAGAACTGGGACGAGATAACGAGTAGGGTGGCCACTCTCTGCCGGCAATGGTCCGAGAGGAAGCTGTCCCTAAAAGGTCGAGCGGAGGTGGCGAACGCGTACATCGCGTCCGTCATCGAATACCACCTGACCGTCGTGCCTTGTCCCGATCGCGCCATCACCAAAATGGAGCGCATCCTCTTCCGCTTTTTGTGGAAAGGAAGCGTTCCGATGGTGAGGCGATCCGTTTGTTGCCAACACCCGCTGAAAGGAGGGCTGGTTGATGATGCGCAGACATGCGCTGAGACTGCGACATCTCCGGCTCTACGTAGACGACGGTGAGCAGGTGTGGTCGCCGTTTGTGCGACGCGCTTTCCCGCAGCTCGTCTCCACGACCGAACTGCAGTCGTGGATCAAAAAGGGGCCGAGGAATGGCGAATGGCACCGTGAGTGTCGCGTTGCTCTGCAACAACTTTGCCGTCCCGGGTCGACCTTGAGCGGCTGCATCACAACGAAGTCATTCTATAGGGGATTAGTGGAGGGCAGGTACGACGACGATCTCGGGGCGAACCTGGGCGTCGATGAGGAATACCTGACCCGCCTGTTCAGGACGACTTTCGGGCCGGGACCTATGGACAACTTCCAGAGATCCCTAGCCTGGCAGTGTTACCGAGAGGCGCTACCCGTTCGGGATAAGCTCTATAGACACAGCTCGCGAAATGCGGGGCCGACCTACCCGAGATGCGGTCAGAGAGATGAAACCGTTCTGCACGCACTCGTGTAGTGTCCAACCATTTCGGAGCTGTGGGCTTATGTCTAACGACTGCTGTCACGTGTGGGACGAGTCGGTTTATCAACCGAGTCTATCGTCAATATCGTCACGCCTCCTTCCTTTAAACGGGAAGGAAGAGCTTTATTTTTCGTACTTGTGGCTATAGCGAAAGAATGTGTATGGTGGACGCGTCTGAAAGGATTAGAGACAAATACTTTCCTCTCTGGTCAATCTCTCATCAACTTTTTCAAGTATCACTTGAAAAGGAAGGTGAGAGTAGAGAGGCAAGTGTTGTCTAGCAAATGTTTCGAAAAAAGATGGATACATGTAGCAAGAATGGCACGTATAAATGACGAAGCCACCTTGACCATGATTCAATAAAACGTTTTAAAATTTTGTAAACAGAGATTTACTTACGTTTCTTGCATAAATAAAAGGAATTTTATTTAACAAACTGTGACACTAAGGACCGAGGTTACCGTGGTCTTTTCGTAGGTTTTTCTTTCCACGGATAACCTCCCCATTTATTGGGAATTTTCTGTATTATTTCATATTTTGTGTAAATACCCCGACGTATTTTTTTTCATCGTTGTCCCCACTTTTGTTTTTTCTCTGCTTTGTTTCGCCCCCCTCGAAAAGAAAAACTCTACATTTGTATTTTGTCCCCTCCATGTTGAGCCCTGTGTGGCTAATAAAGAAACATATCTATCTATCCATCCATCCATCCATCTCTCTCTCTCTCTCTCTCTCTCTCTCTCTCTCTCTCTCTCTCTCTATATATATATATATATATATATATATATATATATATATATATATATATATATATATATATATATATATATATATATATGTATATATATATATATAGATAGATAGATAGATATAGACATGAATATACAAACAGACATAAGATGATATATATATATATATATATATATATATATATATATATATATATGTATATATATATATTCTTATATCTGTCTGTGTGTATATTCAGCTCTGTCGGCCTCTGTGCGTGTTTGTGTGGCAACATACTCCTAGTTGTCCTACCGCGTTGCTTCAGTATTATATAAATATACGTGTGTTAGTGTGAGTGCCACTGTGTGTGTCCTTGTGCATGTGCTTTACCACCACCATCATTTGACTACCAGTGTACAGATTTTTACGTCCCCATAACTTAGTGGTTCGGCAAAATAGCCCGAAGGAATACGTATCTACCTGTGAAAAATAAGTACTGAGGTGGATTGATTCGACTAAAGATTGTTCGTTGAGGTGCTTGAGCATCACTGCAGCCGTAAGACTTATACTAATGAAACAATATCCATACAAATATACATATACATACATGCATACATATGTGTGTGTGCGTGTGTATAAGATAAGAAATGGAGCAACACAAACACACCCATACTTGTGCGTGTTTTCAAAAATATAAGGACACCGATATTGTGTCGTATAGCCAGCTAAAAACAATGTTTCTTGGGGTTAAAATAATAGTAACAATCGCCCCTTTCAGCACAGCCACGTTTTGTTGGCAAATAGGCTTTACTTTAAAGAACTTTAACTGAATGTTTCTCCGAGAAGTTAGAAATAATAATAATAATAATAATAATAATAATAATAATAATATTAATAATAAGGATCTATTTTAAAACGGGGGCGCCAGTATTTTCTTAACGAAACACTAACGAAACACCTTGACACTTGGGACACTGGTAGAATGTGTCATATAAAACATCTTTTACTCTTAGTCTTCTTAACCAAAAAAAGGAATTCGCAAGTTATTCCATGTTAAAGTTGTCGTATTTCTGTAATTTCAACCAATCACTGACGTATATTCATCTCAATAGAGTTACTGCTGGGCGGTCATAAAAATGTTATTACCTGTGACATATTTCATCCGGTTTAATCGTAATTTATACGCATATATTCTTTATATAATAAATTACGCTGTGCGCATCTATGTGTGTAACAATTTTAGAGTTCGGATTCTAGAGTTAGGGCTAGTTTTAGGGTTAGGGTTACGGTTACGGTTACGGTTAACAGTCTAGTTAGGGTTAGTGTTAGGGTTAGGGGATTAATACGATATACACCGTTACAGCGCTAACTGTTTTCAACTGAATAGACGTCAGTGATTAGTAGAAATTATCGAAATAAGACAATTTTTTACATGTAATAAATTCGAATACAAAAATATTGTTTTGTTCTATAACACAAAATAGATAAGTATACGAAGTTTGAAAGTCTTTCCGTACCAAAAACATTACATAAAACATAAATGAAAACTGGCGCCCCCGTTTTAAAATAGATCCAATAATAATAATAATAATAATAATAATAATAATAATAATAATAATAATAATAATAGCAATAACTGAGCAACTATAACAATAGTGATGATGATGATGATGATGATGATGATGATGATGATGATGGTGATGATGATGATGTTGATGTTGATGATGACGATGATGATGATGATGATGATGATGATGGTGATGATAATAATAATAATAATAATAATAATAATAATAATAATAATAATAATAATAATAATAATATATACATACATATCTAAATCTTGTACAACTCTATATCTGTCTATCAGCCCTTTCACTCTTAATCGTTCATTCCACTCTTCGTTCTTTCGTTCCCCCTCTCTCACGTTTCCTTGCCTTCTCTTGTTGCTCACTTTCCCTCCACTTCTCACTTTACTGTGTCCTGTCATTTTTTCTCAGCCCCCTTAATTCTTTTGTCCGTGTGCCTCTACCTCTATTTCTTCTCTTCCCAGGTGACCGGCGTGGTAATTTTTGTTTCTTGGCCGGCCGTTGTCCGTGCAACATCTATATTCCTCCCTTTGCCTGTAAAATCTTGTATCCCTACCGTAAGGCCTTATTTCCACACACGCCAGCTTAATTTAGTTCGTCCTTAGTCGAAATATTATGAAGAGGATATGTTTTAAAAAACGCCTAGAGAGCAGAGTTTCTCCAGTGCGTGGGAACGCAATAAAATATATATCACCAGGAAATTATTCTCTCCAAAAGCCAAGGTTGATCACAAACGCGCCTTTCTTTTCAACATAGTAGGAATTACTATCGTAAAAATAAGTACAATAGTGGCAAAAACTCGTCTAGCACCATATACAAAATCTATAGTAACTGATCGATTTAACTGCGAAATCTAGTAAAGCTCTTATGGAAAATCTACACCAAGAAACTGAAGGCTCTTGCAAATCGAAAAAAGAGAACTCAGAAGGACTCAATCAGTCTCGAATACTCTGCCTGTTAAATTTCAAATGCAAGGGTTTTCCATACATCATTTCCATGTGATTAACATTGTCTCTACTCCGCAATGAGTATGTTGACACAAATCCCCAAACAGCAGGATTTCCAGGATACTCAAAATTTTTTAGCATAATTGAGATATCAGCATTTTCACTAAGTACGCAAAACGGAATAAGAGGAAACGTACAGAAAAGGGCAACACAAGAACTTTAGTCTGCAGGGACTTCATGAATATGATAACGTTCACGACACATTCAGTGAAATATACACGTTAGAAACTGTGGTTACTGAGGTATAATGTCACGTACAGAATTTCACCCAAGGAAATTCTTGCAAGCTAACTAATCCAGGCAAACATCTTTGGCATTCAGAGGACTTCTCTATGTGTCAGTGTGGTTAACCCATCAGATGACTTCCCAACTTTGTCTAGCATTTCTGTCATGGAATTTTTCTCGGCCTCCGAGTTGAGAGTAATCAGCACGTTGCTAGCGTCTGAGTATGAAAAAATCAGACACACCAACAAGATTTCAAATAGAGCCACAAGAAGACTCAGAGCTCAGTGATAGTAGCAGATGTAGAATGAAAGCACCAAAACATTAATGAGATATGCTGGCATGTTGGGTAACAATATTTACAGCAATACCAATGCCCGTGGCCATTGTGTAGAGGGTCCCAGATACAACAGAAATATCAATATGTAAAAACGGTATTGCTTGTTCTGTTGGTGAGATACGCTTGGAAACAAGATATACAAGCAAATGATATACGCAAAGTTCAGCTTATACTTAGAAACGTGCATATATGCACATACACAAACATGCGCATATATATACATATAATTTCATAGAGATACATGCGCACACACACACTCACTTACTCACTGGCTGACTGACTCACTGACTCACTCACTCCCTCAATGACACACGCAGACACATAATGTATAAGTGTGTACAGGATGAAATTCAACGCAGTATCTGACTTTCAAAACAAGATTTTAATAATACCGTCTATGTGGCATGATAGAGTTCAGAACGCAGTAGTTACACAAGAATTTTCATTACCCAAAACCATGCGAAACGTATTTCGTTTTGAAAATAGGAATATAAGTATTAACATTTGTTTTCAATATTCAGACCATGTGATTTTTTTTTTTTTTAATGCGTCAGTATATTTAAGGACACAATTATATCGTTTTCTACTCTAAACACAAGGCCCGAAATGTTTAGGGAAGATCGACCCCCAGTATGCAACTGGTTCTTAGTTTATCGATTTCGAAAGAATGAAAGCAAAGTCTACCTCGGCGGAAATTGAACTCGGAACGTAAAGACAGACGAAATATCGCTACAATTTCGCTCGGCGCGCTAACGTTTCTGCTAGCTGATCACGTTCACACAATTATATCCTGACAATATGAATATTTATATAACATTAACGTATTACTTTAACAACGAGACTAAAGCATGTTGTTTCCTCAAATTATTGTAGCTTTTGAATGATGCTTCCTTGCTATGTAGGTCAGCAGTCCTATATTGCCTCGAAACAGAATGCCACTCTGTCGCCGGACTACTCATTTACTGCTGAGTAAACCACCAGATATGAAGCGTTTCTTTCTCAAAAACACAACACACCGCCTGACTTGGAGTATTGCGATCGGGAGTGCAACATTCTAACCATTAGATACATAAAGCTGAAGCACCTGCCGTGTCTCACGGAAAGTCAAATACATCTACATACGCGCGCAGAAATGCACACTCTTACTCAAATAAGGATATATAGGCAATCATGCACATACAGACATGTGACATTTTGCTTATAACAAAGCAATGAACATTTTTGAGGATTAAATCATAAATATCTGGAATAAATTGTTAGTCATGATACAAACGTAACAAATAGGAAATATATATACACCTCTATAGCGTTACGTATTGGTGTTCCTTCTGTGGAATCCTTCCAATGGAATACGTCTTTCACTTTTGTAAGTCTTATATAAGTCTCAATTCAGGAATTAAAAAAATCGTAGTGTTATACGAAAAATATATGTATGTAAAAGTTGTGTCCGACTGAAAAACAGTATCATACAAAAATACAGTACTGGATAATTCGCCACCGAAAACTATTTGCACATCATATTATTCGACCTTCAACATTATATGTCTTTGCACTATGTATCGTAATATTTCATTTTCAATGGTCGTTC
>NC_142930.1:39865083-39867583 GCF_046866305.1 Octopus bimaculoides | reverse complement strand
TCGGTAGGCATGATAAAACTCCGAATTTCCGATGCCGGGGTGGGAACCTACGCTTATATCTCTTCAGTTATCCGGCCATTGAACATTCCTGTGAAAAATGACCCCTTATAAAAGAAAGCTTTCCATCCCATGCGCTTAATGAGGTCTGTACTATCACCGTCATCCCTGATTGCCTCGGATACCACCACCACCACCATCACCACTACCACCACCATCATCATCACTCTCGCTTCCGCTTCTATAACACCTACAGCTCATAGTATTACTCTCACCCCATCATGAGGAATAGTAGAAGTATCAATGAATAGTGACAGAAGGGGTGAAAGTGTGACACACTGACACACATAAATTTGTGTTGGCATTTATTATTATAGATGTATATGCTTGTCCGTTTGTTCCCCCCTCCATCGCTTGACAACTGATGCTAGTGTGTTTAATTTCCGTAAATTAGCGGTTCGGTAAAAGGGGCGGATAGAATAAGTTCTAGGCTTACAAAGAATAAGTCCTGGGGTCGATTTCCTCGACTAAAGGTGGTGTTCCAGCATAGATGCAGTCAAAGGACTGAAACAAATAAAAGAGTAAAGAGTAAAGAGTATATATACAAACACACACACACACACACACACACACACACACACACACACACACACTCACTCACGCACACACACACACACACACACACACACCTATATATATATATATTTATATATATATATATATATATATATATATATATATATATATATATATATATATATATATATATATATATATATATGCATGTATGTATATTTCTATAAAAATATATTGTCTGTGTGTAGGAATGTATTTTTCCTTCAATGTAGCTAGTATTCTTAAGATTACCAATAATTTTTATTGCTACAAGGAAGAAACATCAAAATCAGCAGAACACATTATATTGGATATAGTAATTCAACACTATCAATCTGCTTTGAGCGAGGTAGAGCAGACAGCTCTATTTCCAAGTCATGTTTACCATGTCGTCAGCTTTGACGAAGAAGTAATTTAAACAAAGGCAATCAAATTGGGGTCATCTCTGCATTTTCCGTATCAGGTAGGGTAAATTGCGATTTTAGTGAGATTTGCCTGCTTTTTGTAACTGACTGAGTGACGACATAGATATTCACATGTATAAAACATACGTGCACGCTGAATGATTGCTAAAAGACTTGCAGTATGTTCTGTAATGCAGACTTTCAGAATTCCAACCACAAAAATACATATGATCTGTCTTTGAATCTGTTGCCATAGATACACGTATCAATAGAAAATAGGATAAGATTTAATATGATTTGATGACTGAAAAGACGTGGTAGTAGTGATGACAAGATTTAAAATAATGTTGCCTTCAGGATAAATCGCACGAGATAATGAATGATGGAGCTGGTGGTGGTGGTGATGACGACTATATCTACAATGATGATGATGATGATGATGATGCGTCATCATGATTTCGACAACCATGATGATGTTAACGACGATGATGATAAGGGTGATTATGAGTTTGGTAATGTAGTAGGAGGAGTAGTAGTAGTAGTAGTAGTAGTAGTAGTAGTAGTAGTAGTAGTAGTAGTAGTAGTAGTAGTAGTAGTAGAAGTAGTAGTATTAGTAGCTTTCTCATGCATGTAGTTAAGCCACACGTCTCCACAAACTCATTCTCTCTCACACACACACACAAATACACACAAACACACTCATATACAGTGTGGACTGGCTAAATTTTAGAGGTTACATAAAAGTACAATAACACGCAGTGTGCTATTCAAAATTTAATATATATTTAAAGTAAAAGGAATCGAAATCGACTAGGTTATATATGTGAGATAACAGTGTATTGAAAATAGACGCTCTTAGCTTCCACCATGGGATCAATGGACTCCGAAACTTGTCGCATGCTTTCCTAACCGTGTTCTTGACAAGATCTTTTATCACCTATTTTATTTTGGTCACCTTAAGACGACGACTTCATAGAGTAAATTGCAGCTGCTAATGTCACGTCTATACCTCATTAATATATTTCTTAGAGTATGAAGCAGCACCCATACTGACAACATTTTGATATCCGGCACGAATTCTCATGATACAAGTAACACTATGCAAACAATTTGATGGCCTGCTGTCCGTCATGCCTGTTAACGTAAATCGTGGTCAAATTCAGTAAGACGATGTTTATCAAACACGACTGACCATGTGGGCAAACTGCTCGATCTCGACAATTACAGCTGGATGTGGTCTATTGGTTATTTTTGCGATTTATAATGTTCTCCATATTGGTCCACAGCTGTATGATACTTTTATTGGGCGCCTCTCAAAAAAAATTCCTGTATTTGTGATTTCTTGGGAAATATTTATCTAAAAGAGATATGAATTTCTTGCCTACGATAGTCATTGAGGGAGAATAGTGGGACAAACCAAATCTTTTCTGAGGTCTATTTTGTGTTCTACTTTTACGATTCATATTTTTACTTAAAGAGTTGTA
>NC_142930.1:39827583-39862583 GCF_046866305.1 Octopus bimaculoides | reverse complement strand
TTGTCTTGTTTGGTCTCTGTGTGTATGTGTTTATGTATCCCCTATGTATGCAAGTGTCAGGATGTCCGTTTTACATTTTCATATGGTTTTTAAAATGTTTATAAATTGTTTGCTTTAGCAATATAAAAATATTGTGTATTATAGCACGATTATGTTTTTCTTGTGTTTTGTTTTTGTTATTGTTGTTGTTTTTGTTGTTGTTGTTCTTTTTTTTATTATTGGGCAACCGAAACTTGAATATAAACAGAATTGAGATTATCGGAAACAATTTGTTTGTAATGTGAGTATTTTACGGTGATTTACGTGCACGTAGCAATAGACAACATAGAGACAAATTACTTGAATGTTTATTAGATTTAATGATGTGCGACAGGACGAGCACTTTATCGTACAAACGGGAACCTATAAAAGGCGGCTAATATTGCTACTAACTCAACAAGAGACCAATATAAGATTAAATATATCGATAAAGTGATGAAAGTCTATATGATACGATAGCTGTGAAATTCGAGGAAACATTCATAAAATTCCTAATAGGCACGTCTTTATAGACTTTCATAGGTCCGTTCATCTAAATATTATTCCAGTGTGTAATGGATATTAAGGACCGAGCACAGTTTACAATAGTTGGAATTATTTATGGACAGAGACAATTTATTATGCCCATTAATATACAATCGCAATAGCAATAGCAAGTGAAAACGAGATAAACTGTGACATTTTTATTTTCCTCGTTTCTTTTTTAATAGCAGAGGTCAGCGATCCATTTTTGACTTGCGAGAAAGACAGACAGATAACTGGGTTAATTATCAGATATGTTGCTTATCTTCTAATTCAACGTTTGTTAGTTACAGTTATATAACAAGAAGACCATCTGAACTAAACGTCTACGATTCGAAAGTTAGAAATACTATAACCGGAGAGTATAAAATACTAAACCGTCGCATAAATTTACTATAGAAGACACTTGCCCAAAGTGCCACGCAGTGGGAATGAACCCCGGAACCATGTGGTTGGTAAGCAAGCTACTTACCACAGAGCCACTCCTGCATCTATCAAAATATTTTAAGAACTAAAGAATTCCAAGAATGAATCCTGAAATATTCGATTCCATCCAATTCCAAATGGAATAAAACTGCTTTCATGTCGACTTAAAGACTGGGTACATATTTAATATGCTGGAATGACATTTATGCAAATTGGGAAATTTATTATTAACATTGAACTAAGGGCTGCAGCCTGGTGCATTAGTCACTCTTCTAGAAATCTATTGGGAAGCAATCGCTTTTCTTACATGGAAAGATAATTTTCTAAGTGGAAACCAATTGAGTCCTAATTCCGCCGAATTCGACTTTGCCTTTCATCATTTCAGGGACGATAAATCGCATACTGGAGTCGGTCTTATCAAAAATTTCGGGCCTTTTGCCTGGAGTAGAAAATAATATATTGTCTGGTTTGAAACTTAGAAGCAAAATATCAAGTGTAATCTCTTATACAAAGGTATATGCTGCTGTGTTGCAAGGGACCTGATTAAAATATAGATTTATTACAACGTTGTATAAAATAACTAGCAAGTAAGCAAAAACAGGTTTCAGATTTTTAGTCGACCTAGATATCTTTTTTTAACATCCCAGGAAACTATTTAAAATACACAGCGACATCAAGCAAACTCAATTCTTTATTTTGTAATCCACAAGCATATTCATCTTGCCATATGCTTTCCCCTCTCCATATCAATGAGAATTAGTGTGTATGTAGTTGCGTGGTGCTTTCAGAGCATTCATTGGGTTGCACACAATTTCCCACTCGCATGATTTTCAAATTGGACTGCTATATTTTCTTTACTCACATGCACCCTAACTGATTATGTAGCCAGTCAACCTGATTATGAACACGATATTAACATGATATTACTATCTCCCAGAAATATTTTATAGCAAACGTCCGAACGTTTGATATTCTCTTCCGAAACATGAAAACTAACCAGTATTATATATGTAAGTAATATGAGATTGATATTGTTCTTGTTAAATATGTTAACTGTTTCTTGCAATTACTCTCGTTTTAGTATTTTTAATCGAGGCGAGTATATCTTCAATAATATTTGTTTCTCCTTCCTCTTTTGTCTTGTGTAGCATGAAGGCTACCATACTCTGTTTAATGTAATTTTGTGTGGAGGAGAGTTTCTGCGTATGTAGAAGCCAGTATCGGCCTGAACCATAAAATGATATTCGAAACCTATTTAGCCATGCAACATTCCGCGTAGTCATTCGCGTTCCACAAAACTGAGTAGCGGCCTATCGCCAATGACTAACTTAACCTAAGTCTCTCCATTTAATCACTTCTCTACCCACACCGTTAGCACGTTGTAAATTATAGTATTCATCTTTTAGTTCATTCCAAAATTTTTGTAACGGAAGTATAAGTTGGTATGTGTTGTTTATTATGCTTTTATTTAGGTATACATATAATTGTACTGAGTTTAGGTTTCCTACTATTTTTCAGTGTGTCGTTCTTGGTTAACTTTATTCCTGAAAGTTCTCCATCTAAACAGCCACCAATCAACCCAAAACTTTCCTTAAATCTGACGGAAATTGACAATTTTATAAATTATCAATCAATTATGGGACCAACAATATATTTTGTATTGTTCTTGAGTGGTATTGACCCAACAAAGTAGACTGTAACTTTCTTTTCAAAGCCTTGCAAGCACATGAGTTTTATTATATATTCTGAAAAAGATCTATTTAGTTAACAAACGAATCCAATATGTTGATCTAATCAATATAACAATAGGTACATATCTATAATTCACAAACTAGTTCTTTCTGAAAGGAATTGACGTAACACAACTGTTACTTGCCTCTCTTGATTGGTGGTTTCCTTTAAGTTTGTGATAGATAAATATAAATATCTTCAAACGTCTAAGAACGTGGCGATATCGAGGAATTTTCTAACTGGAATACATGATTCAGAGAAATGTTGTAAATAAGAGATGTTACCTTCTGTAATTCTCCAAATTCTTGTATTGTTTAAGTTATAAATGCTAGTTTATATCGTAAAGATGTGCATTTTCAGAAACTCTATTCTCCTAAGATACTCGTTACAAAAGATATTATTTCTGTATGAGGAACGATAGAACACCTGTAAATTCATGTCTTTTCTAAATCAATGAAAACTGAATTTGGTTCAGTAGATATTTATATTTGCAAATCATGGAACGTATTATTCATACTCCTTGATTTCTGAGTATCTAAATGCATTGCTAATAAAAGCGATGAATCAGTAAAATCTTTAGAACATAAGACAAAATACATTGTTTAACTCTGCGATCCCAGTGCAAATCTCGCTCTGGTAATATTGTGTTACATTCTTCTAAGGCCGGTAGAATGAGGTACACGTCCAGGAAGGGGGATGAGTAAATTTTGATATAGTGTTGAATATATACACTGTGAATTTAGTCAACCTGTTACGTTCTGAGTTCATCTGTGGTAGCCTTGATCATATCATATCGCGGTCATTCAGTGTCGTCAGTAGAATGTAACACTTGCAAGTTTCTGGTCGAGCATCTTCAGTTTAGGATGGCTTATTCTATCCTTGTCAGCAGGCACGCGAACGCACGCGCACTCGATCATACACACACATACACACACGCACGAACGCGCGGGTGCGAACATCCACCCGCACAGAATCTCTCTAACTCACATGTGTGTGTATGTATGAAGAACGAAATCTGATTTTCCACATATTTTATTGTATTGATTTCTTTGTGCGGATACTATGGACTAGATAATTAAAAGAGATACTGTGCAAATTTGGTAAAATAATCAATATAACATACAAATAGTTCTATGACAAATTTCCTTTTTACTTCTAGTTCACCGCATAATTCGCCTAGCTATTTCCATGTTATTTAATTCCTCAACAATCGCAATTTTGTTGCCTTCCTTTCTAGACTGTTGCACTGTCACATAAGGAAGTCACAGGTTTTGAACCACCTTTATAAAGACATACTAGGACATTATCAAACTGAAAATCTGTTATTAGTTGGACCATATATCATTGGATTCTTTCCCTGCCCATCTTAATTCTTCCATATTTGTGCTATACTTAGACACTCACAGTCATAATATCCATTTCATGTAGCAATAATTGAAACAAAACATCATACTGTAAATAAAAGATAATGTATTATTCATATTATGAAATATGAAATTGCCAAAATGTGATACGTGATCGATGACATATATATTTATATCTCCTTTGTGGGTCATACATTATGTTCGGCAGTATAAAGGGAATAAAATTTATAAGAACATATAATGATTGATAGCAAAATTTGTAAAATTAAGCTACGAATATTTTATCAAACCTGATACAGTTTTAATTTCTGACAAGATATATCACATGATCATTTTATACATATTTAATCTAGAGGAAGGATCAGTCTCCATTATACTTGTATTTCTTCTAATATCAGTAACCTTGGTGGCATTAATATTCCATTTGAATTGTGACACGTTAGCAGCTGCAGAAAAATAAAAAAAAGATTTAAGCAGAGAGAAGACTCCAGAAAAAGCGATGTTCTGGGAAAGACAAACTGGTCAAGTAGAAAATGTAGGATAACAGATGTAGCAGGTATGGCCGTAGTGGAGAATCGAAAATAGGTAAAGACTGTACACAACGGGGGAAAAGGATATGACATGAGCAATTTTTAGAAGAAGGATAACTAAATTGTACAGTTACGTCTCAAATTATCTACTTATGATTAACATTAAATTTGTTTTATATAAAATATAACACACAGCGTCATATTCAATCTGTTTTTTCACGTCAGTTGACATTCGAACTGAGGAACATAGTTTACTTTTTTACTTATTGATTTGTTTCAGTCCTTGGTCAAAGATTAACTTGTGCCTTCGATTTGAAGTGATTTTGATTTTGAAGCGAATCATATCCAGTTATTATTTTAAGTCCCGCACATATTCTCCCACTCCCTTTTATTGCTGAAATGGTACGCTAAACTGATATAAAGAAAAGTAAAACGTTTGGCATGTAGTGAAAGCTAAACACGAATACACTCACGAACGCAGACATGCTCACACGCGTCTATACATAACATACAAACAGACACACAAATGCACACGTGTGTGACAATGTATGCGTAAGATTGTGTGCACTTGGCATATTTTCAAAAAGTTTCCGTCAACTTAATTCAATCATGAACTATTAGTCCGGCTAGGAGACTAAATAGAAAACACTTCCAAATGTAATTGCGTATTCAGAGTAAGACTGAAACCATGTGTTTGCACAAGGAATTGTTTCCACTCAAAGCCATGCGCTTTGCTTGGAGGGTAGGTTACGTAGACCACCATCAATTTTTAAAAGTCTGAAATATCATCACAACCTACGCTCTACACTTAATTTTCAAAATCTATCGATAATCGAAGACATCAAACGAATAACTATGAATGAGAATTGCCAGTATTTTACGTTTTATCTACTTATGCATGTGTGGCTGGTAGTACTGATACAGTGTGAGCTTTCAAGTCATAACGTTTCACTCCTTATAACTGAGTATCTCTATTAAAACTTCAGTGGCTTATGCATTGCTATGTTTTATGCATTGTTAAATAAGAAAAACGTGCATTTAAAACAATGAAAATACATTTTGATTAATATTATAATGCTTTATTAAAAAAATTAAATTCACATATGAGGAATATAGTTTGCACGTACACTTAGTGTGTGTGTGTGTGTGTGTGTGTGTGTGTGTGTGTGTGTGTGTGTGTGCGTATGTGTGTGTGTGTGTGAGTGTGTGTGTGTGAGGGAAAGTGTGGGGATTGTGGCTAGTTACATACAAATATTTCTAGTCGTAAATTTGAATGCTTCCAGAAAGGAAACTAAAGAGAAAGAAAACTAAATTATATTAATCTTATTACTAAACCTATGGCAGCTATCAAGTTTGAAACACATATTGACATCTAAGTAAATATATTATTGATATGTTAATAGACAACAGCTACAAGTTTATATGGCAGACTATAAGTACTTCTACTATGTACACACGTCCTTTTACAAATAGTTTTTGTGAGGAAATGAACTATCATTTAGTCAAATAAGATATGTGTCTCTAAAGATATTTTTCACCTAATCAATTGAGTGGGACATTTCTATACTACAAGTATATACAATCGGTAACACTATTTCTGGTTGTTGTAGCGTTGGTAATCATCATCATTGTCGTCGTCGTCCTCGTCATCATCATTATTATTATTATTATTATTATTATTATTATTATTATTATTATTATTATTATTATTATTATTATTATTATTATTATTATTATTATCATTATTATTATTATTATTGTTCAGTAGTTTTATTTTTATAACGTGCTTTCACTTCACTACCGAGCGCAGCTCTGTGCGCCTTGGGTATGTGCTGTGGTTTGCTGTGGTGCTCTTATGTTTACTGTATTGAAAGTGTTTTGCGTAGAATGTGTGCAGTACCCAGTAGTGCAATTTTCTGTATGTTATATATATTTGTAAGTCCTGGTATTTTTGTTATGTATTTGTCTGAATATTTGTTTAATTATACCTAAGGCACCTACTATGATAGGAATTGTTTCTGTTTTTAGATTCCACATTCGAGTTATCTCTATTTCCAGGTCTTTGTATTTTGAAAGTTTTTCCATTTCTTTTAGAGAAACGTTGTCATCTGCTGGTATTGATATATAAATTAGAAAGCATTTTTTTTCTTCATGATCTTTGACAAGTATATCTGGTCTATTTGCCTTAATTTCTCTATTTGTGTGTATTGGCATATCCCAGAGTATGGTTTTATTATTATTATTATTATTATTATTTTATGTTTGACTTTTGTTTTGCATTTGTACAAGTTGGATCCAAGTCTCACCCAGAGACCTCAAGAGACAACAAGTTAGAAGTTCATGTAGGTGTTATGCCTGGGGTACCATATATTTGGATTTGTACAGTTTTGTTCAAGTGAATGTTTAAGAAACCATTAGAAAATTATGTGTTTGCAATAAAATTTGAGATAACATAGACAGTATTTTACGTAGGATATGGGCAGTTCCCATGAGCACTATCTTTTGAACTTCAGCCATTTTGGGGTTTCCTGGTACCTGAGCTAGGTACTAATCAGCCCGTTTCGCCGTCATTCCCAGGGCACCTATGACAATAGGTATTGTTTTCGTCTTCAGATTCCACATTTTGCTAATTTCTATTTCAAGATCTTTATATTTGCTCAGTTTTTGGTAGGTCTTGACAGATACGTTTATATCGATTGGGACAATCATATCAACGAGGAGGCATGATTATTGTCTGAAGTCTTTCAGTATGATGTCTGGCCTATTTGCGTCTATCTTTCTGTCAGTTTGAATGGTGAAGTTCCAGAGGAGTGCAATGTGATCATTTTCAAGTACTGGGGGTGGTTTGTGTTCTCACCAGTTTTTATCATGGGGCAAGTCCAGGTTTTTGCATATTACCCAGTGAATATATTGTGCAGCTCTATCATGCCTGTTGAGATACTCTGTAGGCGCAAGCACATAGAGACAACATGATCGATGGTCTCATTTTGTTGTTGGCATATACGACATAATGGGGAGCTGCCGTTCTTTAATATGTTGGCCTGGTAGTTCTTTGTAGGTAGGCATTGATCTTGGGCTGCTATGATAAACCCCTCTGTTTCTGATTTCAATCCAGAGGCCATTAACCATTGATGAGTAAGGGCTTTGTCAATATCTGCATTATTCGCTCTCTTTGGGTATTTGCCATTGAGAGGTTTTCCATGCCATTTTTCAGTCATAATATCTAAGGCAGCAATTTTAGCACGGGTTTTCAAGCGCTTAGCTTTTTCTGCAGCTGGTCATTAATGCAATAACGCTTTTCTTTGTAAATGTTTGATTCCACACTTCTCATGGTAAAAGCATCCCCTCAGAGCTACAATTGGAAAAACGCCTTTGGTTGATACTACTAATTTACATTTCTTGATAGTTTCCAGGAAAATGTCATTAATACGAAAGCGATTTAATATAGTCACTAATTACAAACATTCTATATGACATCACATGTTAATGGTTGTTGAGAAGACCACAACTATGAAAGAAACTGATACGAACGAACATTGATTTTTGAGATTTTATAAAAATCTCAGACACTTATGAATGATAAGTATGTTAATTACTCTTAACTTAAAATTGTTGTGTCGACTCTATATTCAATATGATTTTCTTCTTTATTACTTATATCATACCATCAAGTTACACATCTTTACTCCAAACTTTGTTAAATTTATGGTGCAAGAACATTAATTCATGTCGGGGAATTTTCTGAATATCTGCACTATTCGCTCTCTTTGGGTATTTGCCATTGAGAGGTTTTCCATGCCATTTTTCTGTCATAATAGCTAAGGCAGCAATTTTAGCACGGGTTTTCAAGCGCTTAGCTTTTTCTGCAGGTGTTTCTAGTTCGTCTAATTCTTGAATTTGTTGCAATTGGAATTCACTTAGATATTCCTTTGCCTGTTTTGTTACTGAGTAAGATGCTTTCTTGCTTTCATATTTTAAGACAAGTTTTAGCATCCAGTCCTCAGAGTTTTTCAGATAGGTGTCTAGGCCAATTGTGGCTACCTTCATTGATAATGCCAGCTGTAGAAGTCCTCGGCCTCCCTCTTTTCTTGGCAGATAAAGACGTTCTATATCTGCCTTAGGGTGGTGCATTCTATGCATTGTCAACAGTTTTCGTATCTTTCTGTCAACATTACATATTTCAGTAATTGACCAGTTAACAATGTTGAAACTGTAAGTCACGACTGGTATGGCTAGAGCGTTGATCGCTTCGATCCTGTTTCTCGCGTTCAGCTCTGTCTTCAGTATTGCTCTCACCCTGCGATAACATTCTCTTCTGATCCTTTCCCTCATCACTGAGTGCTTGATATTGTCCCCTTCAATTACCCCTAGGTATTTGTAGCTCTCCTCTGGTTCTAACTCTTTTATGACATTTTGCTGGTCAAGGTTCACATTAGATGTATTTGTCATTTTTCCTTTGACAAAGGTAGCTTTTGCACATTTATCAAGGCCAAATTGCATCCTGATGTCATCACTGAATTGTTTAACAATCGCTAGTAGGCCTTTGAGTTGTTGGTCATTTTTTGCAAAGAGCTTTAAATCATCAATGTAAGTGAGATGATTTATATTTTTATCAAATATTTTATATCCATACTGTGCATCATTGAGCAATTTTGAGAGCGGTATTAGGGCTAGACAGAAGAGGAGTGGTGATAGTGAGTCACCCTGGAAAATGCCACATGAAATTCTTACATCTCCAGTATTATTATTATTATCATCATTATTATTATTATTATTATTATTATTATTATTATTATTATTATTATTATTATTATTATTATTATTATTATTATTATCATTATTGATTAACATTAATTTCTTCTTCTTTTTCAAAGTATATATAAATATATACACACACCAATACATACGCACACGTCGATTACACACACACTCATATTCATATGCAAAGCTGATAAAACCTCGAATGGAAGCAAGGAAAAGAGATGATTTAATAAATTAATATGCAATGACCAGGAAGTTATTGCTCTTCCATTACTTTCGCAAACAGCAGTAATATTATTCAGCTGAATACACGTCGTTGATTGGTTTAAATTACCCAAATACGACAACTTTAACAGGAGATAACGTCTGAAATACAAAATTTTTGTCAAAAACGTTAAGAGTAAACCATGTTCTACGTAACATATTCAACCAGTTTCCGATGTTTTAAACTGTTTAAAAGAATTAATTAAAAAACCTGTAACTGAGATGGAATAGATCTCTAACGTGCAATATTTTAGGGGAATTTTCCCGTCTTTACGTTGTGGGTTCAAAGGCCAGCGGGGTCGAATTTGCCTTTCATCCTTTCGTGTTCGATAAATTAAGTGCCAGTGAAAAAGTGGCTCCATATCATCGACTAGTTACCTGCTCCAAAACTTCAGGCCTTGTAGATGTAGTAAAAAGCATTATTATTATTATTATTATTATTATTATTATTATTATTATTATTATTATTATTATTATTATTATTATTATCATCATTATTATTATTATTATTATTATTATTCAGTAGTTTTATTTTTATAACGTGCTTTCACTTCACTACCGAGCGCAGCTCTGTCCGCCTTGGGCATGTGCTGTGGTTTGCTGTGGTGCTCTTATGTTTACTGTATTGAAAGTGTTTTGCGTAGAATGTGTGCAGTACCCAGTAGTGCAATTTTCTGTATGTTATATATATTTGTAAGTCCTGGTGTTTTTGTTATGTATTTGTCTGAATATTTTTTTATTATACCTAAGGCACCTACTATGATAGGAATTGTTTCTGTTTTTAGATTCCACATTCGAGTTATCTCTATTTCCAGGTCTTTGTATTTTGAAATATTATTATTATTATTATTATTATTATTATTATTATTATTATTATTATTATTATTATTATTATGTTGTTGTTTTTTTCCTCTTTCTTCAAATTGTCTTCCATTTCTCGCCGAGTGTTTTCCGTACACCTAGGGCACAGAAGCTCGTTGTATGCATTCCCAGTTTACACACGCAAATTCACAGGTAAAACATGTATTTAAGAAAAAAAAAAATTCATGAATGGATGCTGTTTTCACAGCGATAATGCTCTTCTCAGTACATGAGTCGTTCCAGTTAGCACGATTTTTTGCACTTCCTGTAGGGATGGTAAGCCTGGTATCATTTTCAAATAGGTTTCAGTACCTTTTTTTATCATTCCTAGAGATCCTACAATCACTGGTATGGTAGTCGCCTTGAGGTGCCACATTTTTTCAATTTCTATTAGCAAGTCTTTATATTTACTGATCTTGTCAAATTCTTTCGCCGCTATATCATGATCACAGGGAATACTCATGTCAATTAATAAACACGTCTTCTTTGTCTGAACTTTTATAATAATATCCGGTTTATTACCTTTTATAGTCTTGTCGGTATGTACGGGGAAGTCCCAGAGAATCGATACATTTTCTCCCTCAGTCACAGCTTCAGGATGGTGTTTATACCATTTGTCAGCGGTTTTGATTTTATAATGCTGACATATTGTCCAGTGTATATACTGGCCAACTCTGTCATGTCTTGCTTTATATTCTACAGATGCTAAGACTCTGCACCCTGAGATTAGGTGGTCTATAGTTTCAATCGCATCGTTACAAAATCGGCATTTTGGGTCAGCTCTATTTTTTATCACATTGGCTTGGTAGTTCCGGGTTAATAAGCTTTGGTCTTGAGTAGCCAATATGAAAACTTCACTCTCTGCTTTTAGCCCTGAACTTCGTAACCACTGATGCGTGCGTTTCTGGTCGACATCAGCTTGTTTGCTACGAGCCACATACTTGCCATGCACAGGTTTCTGTTCCTATCTGCTAGCTAATTTTTCATGTGCTTCTCTCTTTGCAATTAATTTTATTTTCTTTGCAGCAGCAGTTGGCGCATTTCCTTCAACCTGATCAAGCTGGTGGGTATCTAAGAGTTCGGTAGCGAATTTTTTGCTTTCTTTCAGAATAGAGTGAAGTTTTTTCGGTCTTTCATGTTTTTCAACAAGTTTCAGCATCCAATCGTTGGTTGCTTCAAGATATTTGGCCAGTCCGATTGTGGTGGCTTTGTACGTAAGTTCAAGTTGGATCAAGCCTCGACCTCCCTGAGCTCTGGGAAGGAAAAGACGATCCACATCTGCCTATTATTATTATTATTATTATTATTATTATTATTATTATTATTATTATTATTATTATTATCATCCAGTTGTCTTATTTTTATAACGTGTTTTTTTACTGCGTTACCGAGCGAAGATTCGTGTGACATGCGTATTTGCTGTTCTTTGTGGTGCTTTTATTTTCACACTTTTGGAAGTGATTTACGTAGGATGTCTGCGATGCCAAGTAGTTCTACTTTTTGTATGTTATATATATTCGTAAGTCCTGGTGTGTTGGCTATGCATTTGTGTGAAAGTTTTTAATCATATTTAACGCACCTTTTATTATAGGGTTTGATTCTCATTTTAAATTCCATGTTCGGGTCAGTTCTGTTTCCAGATCTTTGTATTTTGATAGTTTCTCTATTTCTTTTTGATATACATTGTCAACTGCAAGTATTGATATATCGATTAGAAGGCATTTGTTCTTGGATATCTCTAGCACCTATATCCGGTTTATTATCCTTGATTTCTCTATCTAATTGTATTGGCATATCCGAGAGTAGGATTGCTTTGTCATATTCTATGACTTTTCCTGGGGTATGTATGCCTATAGCATCTTTTTTTCTGTAGTTATTCCATGGTGTCGGCGTAGCTTCCAGAGTAAATAGGTGCCAACTTTGTCATGTATGTTGATATATTCCAGGACTTCGCCATGACTGCACAGCCAGACAATATAATGTATTGTCTCTTCTCCATCACCACATATTCTGCAGTTACATTCATTATGTGTTTTTTGTGATTTCTGGTGGGGAGGCTTTGATCTTGTGCTGCAATTAAGAATTGCTTTGTGTCCTGAGCTTCTCAGTCATTGTTGGGACTTTAATTTCTGCTTAGCTTATCCCAATATTTGCCATATAAGGGCATAGAAACCGTAATCTATGACCCCAAGCGTAGCTAGGTGGTAGTGGTAGGTGCAGGACTTTTAAAGGAGCATCACTTTTGGGTCTGCTGTAGGCAATATGTTTTTTTGTGGGGTCCGGGAACGGCAAGTGCGACAGCTGCCCCGGGTAGCACAAACTCTAGCTACGCTAGTGGCTGTGATCTACATATAATACAAAGATATTTGTTTTTGTTGGCACTCCGTAGCTTACGACGTCAGGGGTTCCAGTGGATTCGATCAACGGAACAGCCTGCTCGTGAAATTAACGTGCAAGTGGCTGAGCACTCAACAGACACGTGTAACCTTAATGAAGTTCTCGGGGTTATTCAGCGTGACACCGTTTGACAAGGCTGACCTTTTGAATTACAAGCACAAAAGTAACAGGAAATAAGAGTGAGAGAAAGAATACAGCTGGGTTCGCCACCATCCCTTGCCGGAGCCTCAGGTGTTTTTGCTCAATAAACACTCACATCGCCCGGACTGGGAATCGAAACCGCGATCTCATGACCGCGAGTCCGTTGCTCTAACCACTGGGTCACTGGGCCATTGCACCTTCACAATACAAAGATATATCGAAAACATATATGACATGTCTCTGCAACTTTTAATTTATTTAGTTTATTGATGTGTCTTAACTGTATAATCGAAATTAATCGTCCTGTTTTCGAATCTCGAAAGTATCTTTTACCCCACGCGGTAAATACTCAATATCCCCCTCTTTAATTCATTTCTCGTTCTTTCTTCCTCTTTCTCTCACCTTCTCTCTTACTCTCTCTCTCCCTCTTTCTCACTGCCTTTTCCTCTGTGGAGCACACGCTTTTTGTTACTAAAAACAATATGGGTGTTTATTTACAGCCAAGAAGGTCTCCGTCAAAATACGATAAGCTATGACCTTAGTATAATGCAAGGATATATCGAAAAATATATGTACGTATCTGCAATTTTATTTGACTTATTGCTCTGTGTTAAAAGTAACTTAACCATCCCGTCCTCGAATTTAATTACTTTCTCGAAAGTAACTTTAACCCGACGAGGTAAATATTCATTTCTTCCTCTCTAGTTCAGCCCTCAATCACTCTTCCTCTCTCACACACACTTCTCTTTCTTTCTCTTTCTCTCAATCTCTCTGTCTGCCTCACTCTCTGCGGAGCACAAGTTGTAGCTGCTACTAAAAACAATATCGCTGTTTACTTACAGCTAAGAGAGTCCTAGTCAAAATACCGTATTATACTAAGTATAATACGGTATTTTGTATAATACCAAGTATAATACAAAGATATATATAAAAAAATGACATTTTAATTTATTTCTCGACAGAAGATTTTCTTGTTTAGGCAGCAAGGAGCGCTACAGCTGGCAAGTTCTGTCGGTGCTGACCGACCAACCAACGCGTCCCCTCTACCAGCTTCCCTATTATTCAACATCTACCTCACTTCCGTGTTTACAACCATTCCTAATCGCTCAGTTGATCTGCATGCACTAAACCGCCTAGTCTCTTTCTTTGTCCCACTCGCCCAGTCGATCTGTATGAGCTAAACCGAACTTGCTGTGTTAAATGGCTTCCTCCCATCCCCAGTAGATCTTCCATTCTCTTCCCATTTTCTTTTTTTTATCTTTCTCCTTTTACTCTGCTTTTTTTTCTTTCTGTCAATGCCGGGGTGGTGAGGAAAGTGAGTGCCCTTTACTTATAAAATGCGCCAATGGATTGCTCCTGACAGACAAGCCCGAATCCTTCGTCAAACTAACAGGAGAAAACAGGGAAAAGGCGTGTATCTGGAGTCATCGAATTACAAGTGCTCTAAGTAGGCTATATTCGTTAGCATGGGATGGCAAGTAGCCTTAGAGGAAAACTCTAAGTTCACAATCAGTGGAGCAAAGCTAGCTTATCAGAGATGGGGTCTCGATAAAAAATACCGGTTAGTAGTAACCTAAAAACATACTTCATTTGTGAGTGAAGATGCCAAGCAAAATAGATGAAGATAGTGGCGTGAACGGAGCTGGGACCGACGGAGTTGTCGCACCCGGCAGGTGTCTCACTGTGCAACAGGGATGAATCCAGCCGCTGCTAGCCGTGCTACAAGCCATAAGTGGAGTAAACAAGTAAATATGATGGCGTTTGAGTGTTACTACCGGACTACCCCAGTAGTTGCGAATGGCGTGCCTGTCAGAGGGTACAGAAAACAATTACACAGGGCATGGAAGGCAGTGGACTGTTTGAAATTGCAGAACAAAGATTATGTAAGCAAGCAAGAGCAATTCGATGACTTGGATGGTTAACAGAATTGGACCAAGAAGGTATTAAAAGAAAGATATCAGCTGGGCATACGAGAAAACAAAGTGGTATAGTGGAAGGGATGGAGAATCGTTTGAGAAAGAATTGAGATCAGTGACTAAACAATGAAGCCCGATTAATGATATACATGTCCACTTATTATTATTATTGTTGTTGTTTTGTGGTGATTGAAAGGGTTGCAGACGTGTACCGTCCTCTTTGGCCAATGCCTCATTGACTTTCCCTAAAAGGGAAGGTGAGGCTGGAGAGGAAGCTATTGTCACCCAGTAAGCTCGTTGAAAGGTGGGTGAATGTGACAAGAATGGCCCGCGTGAATGGATCTACTCTAAGTGTGCGCCAGTAGGCTGGATGGAAAGGAGAAGAGATGGTGCATTCTTGAGGAGTCGTTGATTTTAAAACGTCTAAAGTGCATAAGGTCACTTTTGTAACTTTACGGTGGAAATCCCCCCTATTGAGGTAGCATATCGTTGATTTAATCTCTGTTAATCGTTGTGATCATTTACTGATTAGATATTTAACCTCACTGTCCCTAGTGTGTGTATCGTCCTCTATGTACTGTGTTCGGCCCTAGTAGCCGGAAACGAAAGTGTTATCAACATCATCATCATCATCATCATCATCCCTTCTGCTCTTACTATTATTATTATTATTATTATTATTATTATTATTATTATTATTATTATTATTATTATTATTATTATTCAATTTCACTCGGGTTTGTACTTAATCCTAGTAGAATATTTGTGTGTAACAGGTTAAGTTAGGTTTTCAATAATCTTTGAAGAGCGCAATGCCCTTCTGATTATCTTTCGTCTCCTCTGGATGCAGACTTCATGTAGAAGACCTATAGGGCATTCTATCCCAATCTCTTCCAACCATATATTTATATAAGTACTCCTGGTTTCTAATACACCAATTATTACCGGCACATTTACAGTTTTCATACTCTGAATTACCGTTCTCACAAATTTTGGGGGATCGATTTTTTTTCCCAATATTTTTTTTATCTTCATACTAACAATCCAGGAAATGAACGGATAAATTAGTAAGCAACTTCGCTTTTCTATGTCAATTATTGTTATATCTGGTTTATTACTTTCTAGCGTTTTATCTGTTTGAATCCGAAAATCTCATAGAATCATGCATTTGTCCGTCTCAGTCACTCTTTCAAACCTACGATCTTCCTAATTACTTCTAGCTTCAAATCTCTTATGTGAGAAAGATTCCAGCGTAAAACTCTTACAAGTTGATCATACCTTCATTTCTTATGACCTTCCTGTGTAAAATTGGGACATTCTGCTATTGTTTCATCCCAATTTTCTCAAGCTCTATATTTTGGTGACACGTTCTTTCCATACACATATTCTGTCAACTTGTTTGTTTACAACGCTTCATGGTTAGGAACAATACTAAGGGTTTCTGTTTCTTATTTTTGTGCGGTCTGGGCTAATACCACGTCTTGCCTCTCTGTAGCCCCTACTTTTTGCAGTTTCCAATGTAGCACTTTTGCTGCATAGTTGTGTCACCACAACTTATCATTAACATGATCATCATCATTGCTGTTTTTGTTATTCTTTTTCTTTTAATATTTTTGTAGTAGTAGTAGTAGTAGTAGTAGTAGTAGTAGTAGTAGTAGTAGTAGTAGTAGTAGTAGTAGTAGTAGTAGTAGTATCAATTATTATATCATTATCATTATTGTTTATCGATGAAGCTGAACGTAGTATGGAATGTTGTGCTTTGTTCACTGGTGTAAAATTTGTCTGTGTTGATTTTATTGCGCCTTTTCATACATGACTAGGTCCAGAAGAGAAGAGAAGCAAGTCAACCGCTTTTTGTAAGTTGCCATCTGAAGCAGAATCTTAGATAGAAATTTTCGAAAGCGAACACACTTCAAAAGCGCGTTGTCATTGTAAACCAATAAACAAGACAAGAATGTAGGAGGAAGATTCCGAGGTGATACCACTTTTCACTGTCATTACATCCCACACAATACTATAGACGCAGTGCTAATCGAAATTACATCAGTAGCAACAAAATTAAAAAGATGACTAGCAAAAAGAAAATAATTACAGCTACAAGAAAAACAACAGTAGCATCTGCATGTAAAATGACATGTAACGGAAAGGTTTTTCCAAAACTACGACCTGTATCAGTAGCAGTAAATCCTAAATACACAACACCCGGTGCGATGTATTAATGGTAGCTTCATCGAAGACACTAACAACATTTTAAGCTCGATATCATCCCCGAAATTGATAGAAATATGAAAATTTGCAAGATGTGGGAAAACTAAAAGACAAGAACGGAGAACACGCTCACTCTAAAACATAAGACCGTTTAGTGCTAACAGAACTCAAAACAATTTTGGATAGATACTTTCCAAAAAAAAAAAAAAAATGTTACAAATTTCAAGCAACCTAAGTTCTGTGTAAGAATTATCTTGCAAAAGATCAGTTTTATGGAATAAGGCCATATGTTTGAGTACATCAAAAGTTATTTTTCACTCTGGAACTTTGGCGAAAAAAGAAAAAAATGTATTCCACAGTTCCTCAAAATAACTTAAGATATTGCTTTAATACCGATTTATCTGGGACAGAGAGTATTGCGAGTAAAATTCGTATACATATGACAAGAACTAGACTTTCAGAGGGTATTAAAATGTAAGTGTAGTAAACACCTGGTTCACAAGAAGTTGACAAATTTCATTGGGGTGAAATCTGAGAGACTGGATTAAAATCGTAAAGTAATAATGATCCCAACTTGGAAGCAACTACAGGTGGTAGATGAAAGGAGATGACATTGATGCCAAAACTGTGAAAATTGTAGTCGGCTACAAGCGCTCTGCTGTCAAGAACAACAGAAAATAAACGTTGAAAGAACGACTCTATTACTACTAACACCACAAATTCAACACCAACAACAGTGACCACTAAAACACAATTAATTACGGTAAATACAGCAAAAGCATATAAAAACAAAGATTTTGCCGCAAGCTACAAGACCGGAAACAGCACCGCCAGCAATAGAAAGCAATAATAAACCTGTTAATGAACAGTACAATAACAAAAGAAACAAGTGAAACACCGCTCCCAATGGCCACCAAATTAAAAACCACATCAGCAACTAGAGGTCTCTACAAACAGGGGGAAAAAAAACAATGAGCAAAAGACAATTTGAACTCTGTCGAGGGTTACAAGCTGCTAGTTTTGATTATGTTCACTTGGAGGCCTTAGCTATTAGCAAAAATCAACTGGCATGTTCATTCCGGAGGAATTTTTTGTAGGAGTCCATGGATACTACCCATGGCTTTGCAGTGTTATGGAAACTGATGGTTTACTGGTTTAGATTAAATTCTGTAGGTAAGGTAAGTAATTACCATCAGTCATACCGGCCAGAAACGCAGGGCAAAACAAGTGATCCGTACTCCACATATTCATGCAGTGCCAAAGCTCTGCCAAATTATGGTTTTATGCCAAACATGTTGTCTTTCGTAAGAAGGATTCAGTTATCAACTTTGTCGACTATCACGATCGTCCTGCCGCCTTTCTTTATCCGGCGAGGAAAGGTAGCGACTATTTGCCTGGTGCCTTTGGCAAAAAAGATTTTGCGGGGGAAACAGTAAAAGTGCTTTCAATAGACCTCTTTCTGTATGGCCCTGACTTTATCAGTTTTCATTAGTTTTACATACAATGATAAGTGGAAATGCTGAAATAAGTGCTATTACTCAACAGATTTGTTGAAAGGTGGTCGAGACAGACAGGTATTATTCCAGTAAAGGCGTCTGCTGAAACTATGTTCCCGTACAATGCAGGAGAATAGGTGTCGAATATTTGCCCTAGTGATGAGGATGACAGTAATTCTGTGAAATTTCCATGAGAATCTCCAGATGCTTTCCAATTTTGGAAAATGGCAGACAACATATACAAGGAATTTTTTTCACAAACTTTAACAGGTTTCTTTACACATATTGCATTCCCACAATAAAAACTGCTGACACACAATAGCACCAAATGACAAATCACGTTTGCGATTTTTAAAACTCTCAAAATCAAAAGATACAAATAAATATATAGGAGAAATAATATAACTGAACAGTATAATGAAACATTAGTTGATGAAAAGAAGCTAAATACACAGATACGTCGTCCAGAATTCATCGACAGTACAAACGGCAATACAAATTTCAAAAGAAACGGAAAAAGCAACAGTAGCTAGTCGAGCACGATTCTAAATACTACAACGATTTCTTAGGGCAGCTGTGCGAAATCAAATCTCCAGAAAAATGTTTTTCGTGCGTTCCCTGTGACGTTATACATTTCGAGTTTAAATGTTGTTGGTGTTTAATTTGAATTTTATCCTGAAGGGGATATTTGGCAGGACGTGAACTCCAATGAGGGAAAACAACAGCGATGAGATATTCATGGTCGAATCTGCCAGAGGGTACTCAGATAGAAATGATCCGTTATTATTTTGACTCTTGTTGATCTGAGTACACAAGATGAATTTACTATGTGTTCGGCAAACATCAGCATGCATCAACAAATAGTTTGTTTGCTGAATTTTATAAACAAGAACTCTTGTTCTTAGATCCATCGGTCCTATAGTATAGCGTTGATTGCAGAGGCACAGAAGACGTTCGAAATACCGCACTCTTTCTAAATCCCCTTACACCGGTGAACCATGTGTGTTATCGACGCACGTCGTCGGAAGGGAGAAGGTGTTCTCCGATGAGGAATAACTTCCGTGATCATATATCTATGTTTGAATATTTCAGAACGTATTGAAAATGAAGAAATATGCCTTCCTTTGTATTTTCGGTATTCTGCATGCAAAGTTTGTTTTTATTTCATTTCATGCAAAGTTTTGTTTTCATTTCTAAAAGTATAGAAAACAGAAGCATCAAGTTATCAGAAATAAATTCACGATGCACATTTTAACATTTACAGATAGTGATTTCAAGCACATGATAACATTTACTGATAAATGGGTTTAAGCACATAATGATAGGATAGGCTTTGAAGAAGGAACAAATGCGTAAGATATTGGATTAGTTGATTCATCGAATTGAATAAACGGGATATGATATTTAAAAGAGTATAAAACGCATCCAGCATTGGTAAATATTATTTATAACAATATTCTTATAAAAATGAATTAACTGCGAACTATTTTTGATATCCTGTAGTATATGTTTTCTTTCACATAAGAATATCTTCTCACTGGCATTCCTTTGTTTCCTGTTGACATATGGTGGTGACTTTTCTGAGGTTGCGTTCTGGTAATCAATTGAATGTTCCATCGCAATTTGAATACATTTTAATGACAAAAGAGAGAATGAAATTTTTGAATAGAGATTTAGTCACTGGTATGACGTCCGCTAACCGCAAAATAAACCAAGAAATTACACAAACATAGACATGATTGTCTCAAATACATACACTAATATCATATTAGTGTGAGAGTGTGCATGTGCATATACATATGCAAATACATGGTTTCTGAGTGCGCTTCTCTGTGTGCATACACAAATGCATAAATAATTCGGATTAGGTACACATGTTTATACATTTTATATTCCGCTTCAATGTAACCTACTATTATAAAGATATTTCCAAGTGTTACAAATATTGTTTCCACATGTAACTACTTACGATCTCCTTGAAGAGAAAGCAAATTTGATATATCTGTGTTGTAAATGGTATGATAGTTAATGTGTGGGTGAATGTGTCGGTGATATACATAATTACAGAAGAAAAAATCTATAAACTGAAATGTTGGTGGAAGGGTAAAAAAACCTAGGTTGCACTTATAAAGATTAAGATAGAATACGTAGGTCTGAAAGAATTTGAGTTTGTGCGAGACATATATTGTGGGGTTTCTATTTGCAGATACTGCTTCATTCCTTTCTTGCATCTTTGGAGAGCCTTTTTCATTATGAGTAGAGGTGATGGATTTGTTTCAATATATTCGGTTATCGACCACCATCTTGTGAATTGATTTGTTAAACGCGAATTGAAAGACCGTCCGATCCTTTATATTGAACACTCAATAGTTCATCTACATTCAATACTTTATTTCATGGTGCCATCCATTTTTATTTTATTTTATTTTATATTATATATTGTATATTATATTATATATTGTATATTCCATATTCTATAATCCACATTGGTTCTGCAGGAATATAAATAAAACATAAAAAACAGACGGTGTTGGAACTCTTTTAAACGAAATAATATATTCCTCTATATACAATCATACAAAAAAACACCCTTTTTTGTATTTATTTTTACTCGCATATATATATATATATATATATATATATATATATATATATATATATATATATATATATATATATATATATATATATATATATATATATATATATATATATATATGATAAGTGATACCATGTACATTGTTTTGTCTTGGTATAAACGATGGTCTACTGCATATATTCTGCTTAATACAACAGATTCGCTTGTCAGTTGTTTGACCTTGACCAGTTGAGCATATCCCTTGGTGGCTGACGATACGTGCATTACTGATCATGAGCAGAAGTAGTTGGGGAACATCATAGCCATGTGTTGAGAGGAATTCTGTGGGATTTGAATAATTCACCTTTGGATACATGGGTGTTTTGCTCAACATCTTTCAATAAACCGTATTCAGAGACCTTTTGAGCGGAATGGGCTACACGACATGATGAAAGTTCTAACTGGACCCCATCTGCGAGGTCATGTGCTGCTTATCTTGATACGAGATCACCATGTCATGCACATATGGCTGTGATGCATGTTCTTGGTGTACCCTTAACAAACGGGTAATCATAATGGGTATAATGGGCTTCGTATGTTTTACCTCATAGCCACTTTGATGGCATGCACTGCTGTCTTACTCAAAAAAATAAAATAAAATAGTAATAATAACAATAATAATAATAATAATAATAATAATAATAATAATAATAATAATAATTATTATTATTATTATTATTATTATTATTATTATTGTTCAGTAGTTTTATTTTTATAACGTGCTTTCACTTCACTACCGAGCGCAGCTCTGTGCGCCTTGGGTATGTTCTGTGGTTTGCTGTGGTGCTCTTATGTTTACTGTATTGAAAGTGTTTTGCGTAGAATGTGTGCAGTACCCAGTAGTGCAATTTTCTGTATGTTATATATATTTGTAAGTCCTGGTGTTTTTGTTATGTATTTGTCTGAATATTTTTTTTATTATACCTAAGGCACCTACTATGATAGGAATTGTTTCTGTTTTTAGACTCCACATTCGAGTTATCTCTATTTCCAGGTCTTTGTATTTTGAAAGTTTTTCCATTTCTTTTCGAGAAACGTTGTCATCTGCTGGTATTGATACATCAATTAGAAAGCATTTTTTTTCTTCATGATCTTTGACAACTATATCTGGTCTATTTGCCTTAATTTCTCTATCTGTGTGTATTGGCATATCCCAGAGTATGGTTGCTTTCTCGTTTTCTTTGACCTTTTCTGGCGTGTGTTTATGCCATCTTTTTTCTGTTGTTATTCCATAGTGTTGGCATAGCTTCCAGTGTATATAGGTCCCAGCTCTGTCGTGTCTTTGAATATATTCCTTCTTAGCCAGGACTGGGCAGCCAAAGATAATATGATTTATTGTTTCTTGTCCATCTCCACATATTCTACAGTTACTTGTTATATTTCTTTTCATTATGTGTTTTTGGTAATCTCTGGTGGGGAGGCTCTGGTCTTGTGCAGCAATTAAAAATCCATCAGTCTCTGCTTTGAGTCCTGAGCTTCTCAGCCCTTACTGGGATTTTTCTGTCTATTTCTTTCGCATTTAGTTTAGCCCAGTATTTAACATTTAGGGGCTTTTCTTGCCATCGTTTTATCATGGTCCGTTGCTGTTCTAGTTTTAGTTTTATTATTATTATTATTATTATTATTATTATTATTATTATTATTATTATTATTATTATTATTATTATTATTATTATTATTATTCAGTAGTTTTATTTTTATAACGTGCTTTCACTTCACTACCGAGCGCAGCTCTGTGCGCCTTGGGTATGTGCTGTGGTTTGCTGTGGTGCTCTTATGTTTACTGTATTGAAAGTGTTTTGCGTAGAATGTGTGCAGTACCCAGTAGTGCAATTTTCTGTATGTTATATATATTTGTAAGTCCTGGTGTTTTGTTATGTATTTGTCTGAATATTTTTTTATTATACCTAAGGCACCTACTATGATAGGAATTGTTTCTGTTTTTAGATTCCACATTCGAGTTATCTCTATTTCCAGGTCTTTGTATTTTATTATTATTATTACTATTATTATTATTATCATTATTATTATTATTATTATTATTATTATTATTATTATTATTATTATTATTATTATTATTATTATTATTATTATTAGTGTCGCAATTTAAATCTAAAAGGCACAATAACAATGGTCACTAAAGTAACTAAGAGTGACATTCAGCCCCCAACGTTGCTAGAAATAAGAGTAAACACAACTGTTATCCACAGACAATGCACTCTCTAGTGAATAACAAGGGATACAACCCTGCCCCCGGTAGCAAGCATGTCATATTGTCGATGATTTTGAATATAATTAATTCTCATCAATGGAATTTAATTCGTTGTCAAGGGTAAAGCCAGCTCTCCTTGTCAGTTTATCGAAAATGCCATAGGAATCAGTGGTTGATTTATGAAAATGGTAAAGTGAAAATGATACATTATCAAGCTGGCTAGTCGCAATTTAAAGACAAAAAGCACAAGTGCAACCGTCACTAGCAATGCTGGTGTTGAGTTACACATTCAGTCACATTAGTAACGAACGTACTTGAGCGTTTTGATTTTAAATTGCGAGCAGTCACCTCAATAATTTATAATTTGTGTGTGTAGGAGTTTGCCTTTAGGCTTGTCTTTATCGCGCTATTGACAACTGGTACTAGTTTGTGTTATGCTTAAATTTTTTTTTTATTTATGCGCCCTTTTCAAGCCTAGCCAGGCTCATGGGCCCAGTTTCCCGGTTCCTATGTCGTATGTGTTCCCTCCACCAGCTAGACGGGACGCCAGTCCATCGCAGCGTTACTGAAAAATAGAGGGATAAAAGTGAGAGAATTTTGGGATGAAAAAGTGCAACAGGAGTCGCCACCACCCCTGCTCAGAACCTCGTAGATCTTTTAGGCGTTTTCGCTCAATAAACAAACACAACACCCGGTCTGGGAATCGAAACTGCGATCCTCCGACCGCGAGGCCGCTGCCCTAGCCACTGGGCCATTGCGCCTCCACTTAAATAAATCTGTCCTAGTCAGGTTTATGGGCACGGTCTCCCGGTTTCAACGGCGTATGTGTTCCCTAGCTGGACGGGACGCCAGTCCATCGCAGTGTTACTCATCTTTGCCAGCTGAGTGGACTGGGGCAACGTGAAATGAAGTGTTTTGCTCAAGAACACAAAGCGTCGCCCGATCCAGGAATTGATACCACAATTTTAAGATCATCATGCTGACATCCTAACCACTAAGCCACGCGCCTCTTCTAGTGTGTGTACATGCGCGTAAATTGACGCTTTGGCAAAATGATGGCGGTGGATTAAGTTCCAGGCATAAGAAAAGCTTGCTTGTAGTTGAATGAGTTGAAGATAATAGATAATCGACTTTGCTTTGGGCGTAGTGTTTGACGGAGCCACCGAGCCAGTACTTAGTCATTACTTTATTTTCGGAACCCCGGAGGCATGAAAGGTAATGGTAACAGTAGTGTAGTTTTAACTGCGAATAAATGAGAGCTCGAACGAATACTATCTGGGATGTAGACTGGCATTCCATCAATTGAGCAAAGACAGATTAAGAGGTAACAGAAAATTATACCAATCCAAAATATAAAGAGTTTGTTCGCTTTCCTGGTAGTTACACGATCATAAAATTATACGGATACATAGCACTTGATCATGGGAAAAGCAAAGTGTTTCATATGAGGATTATACTGTTTATATACACTGAAATTTAGAAAAGGATACTCGAAGGGAAACTTTAATACAACAGATATCTTCTTATTGTTTACTAAAATGGTTAGCAAATATGGTTATATCTCCAAAATCAACGGTGAAAACTAAATTGAAAATTGATTTCCAGTGATATGTGATAATTATTGTAGAAATACACAAGTCAAAATTATAACCCAAATATTCATGCAGGGTTGTGCGATTAGTAACGTTGTGTATAAACGGAAAATCGTAGGAATACAAATACACACACATTTATACGCACGCACACGCACATGTATATATATATATTATTTTTATATATATATATATATATATATATATATATATATATATATATATATATATATATATGTATGTATACACACATACACACACACACACACACACACACACACACACACACACATATATATATATATATATATATATATATATATATATATATATATATATATATATATATATATATATATGTATATACATAGCCTTAAGCGTATGCATTCCCTTAAACATATGTTACTCATATATATTTATACATGAACGCTTATCAACATACAGTAAGATCAGAGTTATTCAAGCCCTGACTATTCCATACTTTCTATTTATGTCTACACCTAAAAAGAACAGAATATTCCAACGTAACCTTCACTTTAAATAATTTAAAGTTTGATGTGATGAACTTCTGTAAAATATATATGCCAGGTTGTGCAATCACGTAATTTTCTTTTTTTGTAATTGAGTACTGTCTCTGAGAAACATTACTTCGCAGATAGTTTGAGAGAGAGATGTAGGTAGATTCCTTCCCGAGAACTGGCATGGGTGTTTGCAATATTAAGTATCCAACCAAAGAAAAGAAAGCCTCTGGCCGTTATGTAAATCCGATGGGAATTATGTGTAAAACATTCGAAAATTGACGGTCTTTGATGATTGTATCCAGTTTCATGCCATTCAATGTAATTCGCAAAAGGTGGTTCACATTGAGGATATGTCATTAGATGGAGTGCACTGGAATCGAAACAACGATCACTATGGTTAGTTCGGAAATTAAGGATGTTCTAAGTCTACCCAAATATGTTATTTAACTTCTAGTAATGAGACATAAAATACAACAAATATAAAGCAAAATATAAGATAATTAAATATCAAGGAAATCAGTGACTCGATTTGTTTCATTTCAACTGAAATGAGTTTTAAATGTCAGAGTGGAAGTCTACGAAACATAAGACGATAGAAGTCCACAACGATATTTCCATCGATTGGTATATCAAAGAGTGATTTTGATCATAGAAATTTGTTTCCATGTTGTTAGACTTCGAAATAATTTATAACAGCATTTACAACGAGATTGAGAAGAAACAATATAATTTTTATGTTTGCACAAACTTAACTGACGACAAGCTTTTAATGTTATTGTTTGTATTCAGAAAAATTATGGCGGTACTTGTAAGAGAGGGCGATATAATTGTGATGCTGCTGCTATGTTACATTATTATTTAGTAATTGATAAAATGGAAACTGATATTGTTAATGTGTTGTCAATAAAGTGCTGTAATGGTAGACAAATAAATTGTTGATCGAAAATAGGATATTATTTAAATCTGCAAAGTTAAATAGCTTAAATTGAATTACTGAATGATCAAAGAATATTGTTATCTAAAAACTTCGGTTGAAGTGACAATATTTCTGAAATACAGCGTTTTCCTTTAATTTTAATAAAACTACATCGTGTCAAAGGAAGCTAAGATTTTTTTTTTTTTCATATTTAAAAGTAGCGATGGCGTAATTTAGCTGAAGTTTCTTCAAAACCCAAACTGAATAAGTAGCATTTCAACATTTCTTTTCAATACGAAAACCTAATTCATCAATAAATACAGTACAAACCTGATGTTCTGTTCAAATACAGGTAGTAATTATAGTTTTCGCTTGCTGTTCTTTAGTTATGTAGTTGATAGCAGGTTTACACAATTTCATTACAATTAAAAATATGTGGAGCAACTGGTAGCTAATAATAAGCAGATGACTACTTTAACGTACAATTAATGTCAGGATATGTGCAAGATTTTTTTATCAAAACACGTTCACACATACAATACTGACACACAAACACAGATGGCTATAAGAGAAATCCTGGTGATCGGATATATGGATAGTAATGCAGATAAACGCGATTGGGCTTGATACATAAAATATATATACTTATATACATGGTATACATGTAAATAGATATATTGAAAAATATGTCCATATATATATATATATATATATATATATATATATATATATATATATATATATATATATATATATATATCTTTATTTGTTTAAGTCACTGTTTGGTTAAGCATTAGCCACAGTATCAAATTTACAATGAAATGCAACTGCAAACATCTACCCTTCCTGGACATTTTAATCATAAAAAGAGATACTAAAATTGAAACCGACATCTACTTTAAGCTAACGTGCTCAAAATAATAAAAAAAACAACAATTCTGTCAGCATCCAGCCACCCATAACATACTAAAATCAATATACCGTTTACCTTGGCAAGAAGAATTTGCACGATTGCAGCAAATCCCGAAACTCAAGATACACGATTCCAGGAACTCAAAAACACATTACTAGAAAGAACATATCCGGCTAGTTTACTCAAGAAACGGAATAGAACGTGCAAAAGCGGTAGACATCCAATCGTTATGAAAAGCAAGAAAACCACATGACACATTTAAAGCATTTTCTTACATATCAGCAGACGACTCGAGGAACATGGAAGCATACAACATCAACTACCAAAACATACCCCCTTCCTTATGTACGACCTGCGAGTGAAAAAAAGCACCGAAACACAGAGCAAGAGACAACCGCAAACCTCCAAAAGTTACTCAGCCGTGTCAAATTCCCACCAAAAACACAACCCCACTTTAAAAACAAAATTCAGCCGCGCTAATTGCGAGACTTACATCAGCCTCCTGGTGTGTGTGTGTGGTGGGGTTCAACATATAAATTTAAGTCAGGTCAAATTTTCATCATAAAAAACCATTTCACGTGTGCATCGAGGAACTTAATGTATTTAATGTGGTGGGTGTGATGAACACTACATAACTCAAATTAGTTTTACCTTGAGGGACAAACTGATGGTACACAGGCAACAAATCCGGGACCCCACGACCAGGAAAATTTAGTAACAGTCTTCTTCCTGGGTTTCGAAATCACAACTCCAAATCGCTATACAATACCACCATGCACTTTCTCAAACACCAGTTGCTGACGACATTCCTCACTAGACCAATTAAATTTTACCTCCGAACAGGAAAAAAAGACAAACTGACTCCTTAAGGGGCATCGACCAACTGGAACGCTTGATGACCATTCCCTACAGGGAAGTCAACGAAGCAGAACGCTAAACCTTGAGCAAAACGTAAAACTGGTTCTTTATCAAAAGAAATTGACGTCACGAAGCCTATAACCAATCAAAACCTGTTCCTATCTACAGGGAACCAACAAACCAACACACCAACGAACCAAAAAACTAGTGCCAAAACAAAATATTTTATTATTATTATTATCATTTCCTTTTTTTTTTTTGAACAAAATTATCCACCAGAAAGAATAAAACGCCATCAGAATTATAACGAATCAATAATTAGATCCTTTCTAAAACACACACACACACACACACACACACACACACACACACACATACACAAGATATATATATATATATATATATATATATATATATATATATATATATATATATATATATATATATATATATATATATATATATATATATATATATATATATATACACAAGATATTCTCTGATTTCAAAACACTCCATTAAAAGCGAAAAGCTCGGACGCGACGGAAAAAAGAACTACACACCAGACGAGAGAAACTGTAATAAAAAAGCAAACATTTTTTCCCTCTCTTCTTTTCTTCTTTCTCTCTCTTGTCCATGTATTCTATAATAACTCAATATTACAGAACTTCTAGTAGCCTACATTTTATATATTCTTGGCGGATCATTTTTGATGTTATCTACCGCTGTCATTGAATTATCTGAACATTTAATCATTGAAACATGTCTTCTACTTCGTAATTTTCAGTTCTGTTAAAAAACCTTTGTTTTATATACATTTGTACGATACAAATACAAAATTAAAAAATAAGCTAGTTTCCTATGTATGTAAATACATTTATTTACAAACAACTACCGTCTTTTTCAAATTCAGGTACGTTTTCAAAAAAGATTCACCTATATAAATATTATTTAAAAAGAGTTCCAACTCTGTCTGTTTTTTATGTTTTATTTATATTCTTATAACATTAATGTGGGATACACATACGCACACACATCACACGCATACACACACACACGCACACACACAAGGTACATACACACACATGTAGAAACGAACTTACACACACATGCAAATTAACCTACACACAACTCCTACACACACACTCACACACACACGCACCCAGGTGCACACACATGTACACACACATGTACACACACATGTACACACACGCAAATGAACCCACACATAACTCACATACACACACAACAAACAGTGACACATACACGAACACATACTACGCATATGCACGCACACGCACACACACACACACACACGATATAACCCTCGTGTGATCCACAGAGCAAGCCGCACGCATATACACATACACGTACACACACATATATATATATACACATACACATACGCACACAAAAAATACAGGCACACACTGCTAAGAAATCACACCCACACAATAAATACACACACGCACACATGCTCAAAAACTGCCTGCCGACTTTCTACTCACCATTGTCCACAAGCACTCCCTAACTATTCCTGCTACTAATTACTTCCACTACGTCACACACACACACACACACGCTAAGAGATAAACAGCCAAACCACGCACACACACACACACACATACATATGCACACACACGTTCTGTTATTACACACACACTTGCAGACCTCGCGCACGCACACATATTCACCTCTCTTTTTCACTCCCCTGTCTTAGAAAGAACTTTTCCTCTACCACTTCATCTTCCGGTCCTTCCACAATGTAACCTCGTGGACATCGGTACTGATTTTTTCTTCCTCCGTTTTTTCCTTCTTTGAACTTTCCTTGTTTCCGACGAAGAGCTCCGCTCGAAACGTTGTACTCTCTCTCTCTTTCCTTTCCCGAGCGTCTAGTAACATTATCCGTATCACGTCCTCACATTGTTGTTTTTTGTTATTGTTTTTTGTGTTTTTTTCAACTTATCTATATATATATATATATATATATATATATATATATATATATATATATATATAAGCGGCAATAACTCTCTAAGACAATCACCTAATAAATAAGGCAACGCAAAATTCAAAGTAGCGCTTTTGAATATAGACTTTTAAATAACGTTTATTTTTTATGCAACTTACCACATTGACTACGCATTTTAAATTACATTGTCTAACATATACACACATTGGTTCGCATACAAATACATACACACAATAATGCACGCACGCACACACACACACACACACACACACACACACTAGCTATTTATGTGTCACTTTTCGTGTTCTAGTTTTTTGTCTGATTTCTTATAATCTATTGTTTCGAGATTTCTTAACCTAGAAATAACAGAAATATATTGATTGTTACAAATACCGATTAAATTTACCTGTCATCGCCAAACAAGATCGTTTATATTTTTATTTCTTGAAATTATTTAAAAGACAATTTAACGAATTGTTTAACCATTAATTGTGTCCAAAACCTTATTTCATCTACCTTATATACCGTTGATTCAACTACATATTTGATTGTTAATACTTACAATGATCTTAACATGGAAAGTATTTGCCGTAATCTAAGAACATGTCCCAGAGGGTCCACGGAACCAACTAGTTATTTAAATTTCCATTGCAATGTACAAAATCGAAAGTCACCCCTATACTATAGTGGCTAAGCCTCTACCCTTTTTGAGACGGGAATTTTCCATTTGTTTCGTTGGTGAGCATACTCCTTTTGGGTAAAATGAACTTTAGTTCATGGAATACGGGTGTTAAATTGCTACCTCTTCCACTGGCAATTTAATTCTGTTTAATTTTATTCTGTTAAAATCAGTGTTAAACGTGTCACAGGCATAGTATCATTCATAAAGAGAAAAGGATAAAGAGATAAAGATAGATAGTAGAGAGAGGGAGAGAGGAGGAGAGTGAGAAAGTGAGAAGGGTATGTACAGTATTTATTCCTGAAAGGATAAAAGACAAATGTCATTTTAGCAGAATGTGATCTCAGAATGTAGATTCCAAGACCAATACATAAATCTTACTGTCAGCCACGTTAGCAATTCTTCCATTTATGTAAATGTTTAAATCCTCCCACATTAAGTTATAAAACCTACTGGAAATAATGATTTGTTACCGACTTCATATGCGGTTAAAAACATGACAACAAAGAATTTACTTCAAAATGCCTTGCACGCAAATGGCGTTGCAATCTCAGTGCATCTGAGAGTTTAACCATTATAAATGAGAAAAGGTCCCCATTTACAGAAACACTTCGGTAGAATCTACAATAAATCTAAAACTTATTCCCATTGTACTTGATGATTTTAGGTAAAATTGAATTAATTAAGACCAGTCCTTTCTTCGTCTCTTTCTCGAAGAAGCTTCTTTTGGCATGTCCCGATGTGAAGGATCCGTTGATATCAAAGCGATTCAGCAAGCCATTTGAAGCTGGGTGTTCAAAGTCAAATTGAATATTGTGGAGGAGATTGTTAAAGATGTTCTGGATCATGAATTTGGTTAAGATGAAGACATCATCGATGTATCTCCGGTATAAGGCGATGTGCTGTCCGCGTGGAGTGCTTGGTGTTCCAGTATGTCCAGAGTAAGAGTCTTCGTTGAGCTTCTGTGCCTATAGAAGTGCGTATGTCATTCTGGAGAGAGATGTGGTGATGGTGTGTTCCAGAAATTTCCGGGTGACAGCATTCTTGAAACCTCTTCACAGTATGCCCTTCTCCTTCAGGGTCAGTGTTGCGATTAGGTCAGCGAACAGTGGTTGGTATTGTTCTCCCTCTGGTTGGTGCGTGTTGTTAGTGAAGTGAAAGAGAGAGAGAAAGAGAGAGAGAGAGAGAGAGAGAGAGAGAGAGAAGGAGAAAGAGAAAGAAAAAGAGAGAGAAAAGGAGAGAGAGAAAGAAAGAGAGAGAGAGAGAGAGAGAGAGAGAAGGAGAAAGAGAAAGAAAAAGAGAGAGAAAAGAGAGAGAGAAAGAAAGAGAGAGAGAGAGAGAGAAGCGGAAAGTTATTTGATGGTCCTCTATCAACCTTCTGTACTACGGAGAAAGGTTTGAAAATAAACTAAGGAACGTCGTCAGAAAGTCTGGCATCCCTGTCAGAAATGCGAGGCGAGGCCACACCTTCAGGTACTATCTCTCACACAACAACAACATACAGAACACAAGCTGTATGAAACAATGTCCCATCAAAGCCAACCAGCCAACGGACATCACCAGGCTATGTTTTGAAACGAATGTAACATACTAAATGGCCTATACTTGCGGGGATAAATATATTGGATCGACTAAATGACAGCTTCATGTCAGAGTGAAAGAACATCGTCACAAGACCACAACACCCAGCGTCTGCTAATTGAAATCGAAAAGATGTGGCATCTCAAGACGGTTACAATACCATTGATTATAGGAACATTTGTAATGATAAAAAAAGGAACTGAAAATTATTTAAGAATGATCCCCGGCTTACCATCCACGCAAGAAGTCAAACGATTGTCTTGACATCTACGTCACATGTATTCAGAAGAAGATCGTCTCTGTGAATAATATTTCTTTTCTTCCCTCTTTATTAGATTTACTCTTTCAATTTCTTCATTTTTCTCTTTTCTCTCTCTTTCCCTCTCTTTTTCTATTACATGATTGACATTGTAAATAAACAATCTTGTCTGTATATATTACTAGCCTACCAATGTATACGTTATGTTTTTTTCTGTCCTAGGTATCAGGAAGGCACTTGGCAAGAAATGGAAACAGAGTTGAAAGAAGATGCTGCTGCTACTACTACCACTACTACTACTACTACTACTACTACTACTACTACTACTACTACTACTTATAATAATAATAATAATAATAATAATAATAATATTATTATTATTATTATTATTATTAGTTTCATTATTATTATTTTATGTTTGACTTTTGTTTTGCATTTATACAAGTTGGATCCAAGTCTCACCCAGATACCTCAAGAGACAACAAGTTAGAAGTTCATGTAGGTGTTATGCCTAGGGTACCATATATTTGGATTTGTACAGTTTTGTTCAAGTGAATGTTTAAGAAACCATAAGAAAATTATGTGTTTGCTTTAAAATTTGAGATCACATAGACAATATTTTACGTAGGATATGGGCAGTTCACATGAGCACTATCTTTTGAACTTCAGCCATTTTGGGGTTTCCTGGTACCTGATCTAGGTAGTAATCAGCCCGTTTCGCTGTCATTCCCAGGGCACCTATGACAATAGGTATTGTTTTCGTCTTCAGATTCCACATTTTGCTAATTTCTATTTCAAGATCTTTATATTTGCTCAGTTTTTGGTAGGTCTTGACAGATACGTTTATATCGATTGGGACAGTCATATCAATGAGGAGGCATGATTTTTGTCTGAAGTCTTTCTATATGATGTCTGGCCTATTTGTGTCTATCTTTCTGTCAGTTTGAATGGTGAAGTTCCAGAGGAGTGCAATGTGATCATTTTCAAGTACTGGGGGTGGTTTGTGTTCCCACCAGTTTTTATCATGGGGCAAGTCCAGGTTTTTGCATATTACCCAGTGAATATATTGTGCAGCTCTATCATGCCTGTTGATATACTCTGTAGGCGCAAGCAGACTGCACATAGAGACAACATGATCGATGGTCTCATTTTCTTGTTGGCATATACGACATAATGGGGAGCTGCCGTTCTTTAATATGTTGGCCTGGTAGTTCTTTGTAGGTAGGCATTGATCTTGGGCTGCTATGATAAACCCCTCTGTTTCTGATTTCAAGCCAGAGGCCATTAACCATTGGTGGGTAAGGGCTTTGTCAATATCTGCATTATTCGCTCTCTTTGGGTATTTGCCATTGAGAGGTTTTCCATGTCATTTTTCAGTCATAATAGCTAAGGCAGCAATTTTAGCACGGGTTTTCAAGCGCTTAGCTTTTTCTGCAGGTGTTTCTAGTTCGTCTAATTCTTGAATTTGTTGCAATTGGAATTCACTTAGATATTCCTTTGCCTGTCTTGTTACTGAGTAAGATGCTTTCTTGCTTTCATATTTTAAGACAAGTTTTAGCATCCAGTCCTCAGAGTTTTTCAGATTATTATTATTATTATTATAATTATTTCGATGCAATACCAGGCAGATTTGCTTGTCAGTTGTGTGACCATAACCGGTTGAGCATGCCCCTTCATGGCTGACGATATGTGCATCTCTGATCACGAGCAGAAATAGTGGTGGAGCATCATAGCCATGTGTTGGTTGGAATTGTTTGGGATTCGGATAATTCACTGTTGGAAACGCGGGTGTTTCGTTCAACAAACTTAAACAACCTTTATTCAGGGACGTTTTAAGCAAGATGACACACTCGACATTAATGAAATTTTAACTGGGCCATTCTTGCAAGGTCATGCGCTGTTTATCTTGATATGAGATCAACATGTCGTGCAGATATGTTTGTAATGCATGTTCCTGGTGGACCCTTATCAGACAGGTACTCATGATGCGTATACTGGGCTCAGTATATTTTACACTTGATGGCATATACTGTTCTAATTGCATGTACTGCTCTCTCACTCAATAATAATAATGATAATAATAATAATAATAATAATAATAATAATAATAATAATAATAATAATAATAATAATAATAATAACAACAACAACAACAACCACAGCAACAACACATACTTTAGCATATCTATCTATCAATCTGTAT
>NC_142930.1:39725083-39822583 GCF_046866305.1 Octopus bimaculoides | reverse complement strand
AGACATTAACTGATCTCTGTAATGGCCATTTCTTGGTATCTTTAATTATTTAGTAGAAATATATGAAAATGCGCTAGCGTGTCCTTCCTATATGAATCTACAATGCGATCCTGAATCAGAATTTCAAATATGTAATGTTATATAATAGGTTATTATTGCAACCAACCATTATCATGTAGATAAATATGAAGCAGCATATATATAATAAACTCAGTTGTGCTCAAAACGTTCAAACTTAGACTCCGATGCCTTTATAGGGAAATGATTCCATAAGGCGAAAAATGAGCGATCATGCTGAACGAGCATAGGAGCAGTTAAGTGGATAAAACAATTAGACGCATCAGATATATTAAATATGTTAAATACATCATATACAAAATCTTTATATATGTTTACATGCAAAAGAAGAGAAAGCAAACAGTGGACATTGTCATATGGTGAATTTCTATGTATAACTACATAGTTACTTATATTAATACGTTCAAGATTTTGGCACTCCGTCGGCTACGACGACGAGGGTTCTAGTTGATCCAATCAACGGAACAGCCTGCTCGTGAAATTAACGTGCAAGTGGCTGAGCACTCCACAGACACGTGTACACTTAACGTAGTTATCGGGGATATTCAGCGTGACACAGTGTGACAAGGCTGACCCTTTGAATTACAGGCACAACAGAGACAGGAAGTAAGAGTGAGAGAAAGTTGTAGTGGAAGAGTACAGCAGGGTTCGCCACCATCCCCTGCCGGAGCCTCGTGGAGCTTTAGGTGTTTTCGCTCAATAAACACTCACAACGCCCGGTCTGGGAATCGAAGCCGCGATCCTATGACCCCGATCCTATGACCGTGAGCCCGCTGCTCTAACACCTTGACCATTGCGCCTCCAATACGTTCAACATACACAGAGTAAAACGACAGAGTAAATTAAAGGGGTGAGAGAAGGGTTTTATACTGCCTTTCAACATAAATAGATTATCTGAGAGTCCACCTTCTGCTCTCACTTTTTGTACATGTATATATATGTATGCATATTTTGCACAATTTCTTACACACATACACACACACATACATACACACACACACACTATATATATATATATATATATATATATATATATATATATATATATATATATATATATATATGAGGATTTACTTTTCGTAATGAGATAAAATACCAAGGCTGTGTATATTTTAGAACATTTTGCAGTAAGACCTTCTATTTATAAATGTTCTAAAATAAACAAAGCCTTATTTTTTTTTTTATCTGTTTGCGACAAGGAAATCCTCATATTCACACGCTGGTTTATGACTTACGCTGGAACCCTTATTCGCATAATCACGGAACCTGGAGCTTAACTATTGTCTATTCTTAGGACTTACTCAACATTACGTGAAACCTCTAGGTCTAATTGACACTATTACCGCTCATAAACTCCAAATATATATATATATATACATACATATATATATATATATATATATATATATATATATATATATATATATATATATATATATATATATATATATATATATATATATATATATATATATATATATATATATAAATTAATTATAATTAAATATAATTATAATTATAATTATATTTATGAAGAAATGATGAAGTTTTTCATTACGAAATTTTTCGTTATTTTTTCATTATGAGGTTTTTTTCACGCCGACTACTTGATAAATTCTTATAAAGAATTTATCCTATATTATATTATATTATATATATATATATATATATATATATATATATATATATATAATAATAATATTATTAGGGACAAAATCCAAAATTACAGGTAAAAAACTCAATTAAAATCAATTTATAAAAAATTAAAATTAATTTGAGCCTTATAGATAAAGTATATATAAAATATATATAGTTTTAGGGAAAATAACCAATTTTCAAGAACTCATCGATGAAAATCCACTATCACATATAGAAAAATTAATAATTAAAAGCACAATAAATGAGTATAATACAAAGTAAAGTAAATATCATAAGATAAATATAATAAAAAGATTACACATGTTTCATAACCAATTTTCAAATAGAAAAGAAATTTACGGAAAAATTTGGATAAGTACTGTTTTCACTTTGCTAAAGATTTTCTACTATTTGAAAATAATATGTATTCTTGTTTTTATACTATTCATTTGGTTCTTTATAGATTATTTTAATAGATAACTTATTTAACACTATATTATTTAGAAGTTATAGTTTCATTTCAACATAATATTAGAACTTCGATTGGAATAGTGTTGATATATTTTCGATTATTTTTGATTAATATTATTTGATTAATTATTAATCTTTATAGTTTATAATATCGTTAAAGTTTTTTAAAAATCAAAACTTTGTATATATATATAAAGTTTAACCTTTTATTCTTAATAATTTTTTCTTTCCTAATTTTTTCATTCATAATTTTTTCCATTCATAATTTTTTCATTCATATTTTTTATTATTACGTTTGTAGAAATAAATAATCTTGTATTTTTCTATTATTCAATTGATCTTTAATCATAATTAAATAAACGTCTTTAGCTTTAAATAGTATAGCTTTAACTATTACACCGGTTAAATATGTACTAATTTTATCTTCATTATTATTTTAAACTTAAACTTCGTTCAACTTGTATTTAAAACAATGATAATTTAAAACAATGATAATTTAGGTAAGATGTTTTTTGTATATAATATACATATTTTTATTATGGATGAAGGGATGATTATTGAATGGTTATTATTTTGATATTATGATATTTTTTAAATAATTTTTCTATCTTTATATAATAAGTATTTCATATTAATTCATTTGGTACTTATTGTTGGTTGAGATATATATCTAATTATTGTTCTACTTACGATCTGACGAGTAGCTATATTTTTGAATAGAACTTATTTTCGATAATTTCAATTGATTTTAATCGATTTAAATTTCTTTTCTATTTGAAAATTGGTTATGAAACACGTGTAATCTTTTTATTATATTTATCTTATGATATTTACTTTACTTTATATTATACTCATTTATTGTGATTTTAATTATTAATTTTTCTATATGTGATAGTGGATTTTCATCGATGAGTTCTTGAAAATTGGTTATTTTCCCTAAAACTATATATATATATATATATATATATATATATATATATATATATATATATATATATATATATATATATATATATATATACATATAAATTTAGTTAGAGGATATATTAAGACCGAGAAGTGACTGTTGCATCCAAGGAAATATTCGTTCAATACGTAGAATTTTTAGGTAATGAAATTCACTTGAAACAATATGTATATGTAAATCATATAGATTTTATCAATTTAAAGAAGTTAATAATTGTCTCTCTTAACGAATTGGTTATATTTTCTTCTTCTTGCAGCTGCTTCGATTAATATTCAATTAACTTAATAACAAACTTGTACATTTGATTTAAATTTACGTGACATGAGTATTATTCCACCAGAGGTAAAATATTAATTGAAAAAGCTAAGATAACCAATTCATTGGAGGGAAAAGGTTTAATATAAAAAAAAAATGTTTGATTGAAATACCTGTACATGCATATATTTACCTATATGTATATGCGTGAATACACACACACAAATATATATGTGTGCATAAAAAAAAATATATAGGTATATATATAATTTTATATATAATAAATATATTTATATTATCTTCATTTTTTATATGTGTGTGTTGCTAAATGTGTGTACACGTGAATGTTTATTATGTTTTATAGACTAATTTAAATATATTCAAACCGTCTCGACTTTGATTATTTTATATCAGTTACAGTGAAATTACAAGTGCTTAATAGAGATTGTAGACGCTATTACTTTATATATTTTCGTCATGTTAGTGCTAAAGCATAAGTAAACATTACGATTCATATTCGGTAGATATGTTAATATATCTAAACATTCGACTCGTCCATCCTCCTCACAGAAACGCTTACACTCATACATACACAGTTTGGCATATTCACATATTGTTGCTCTTCGTTGCTTCTGCAAGATTGAACTAATTATCACTTAATTGTAGCGTTGAAGATTGAACGACCATCATTTATTTTCAGGCCAGGAAACGTGGACGATCTATACATGCATTCGTTTGTAAGTAAGATAGAAGATTACGCAGCTTAAAGATGTTCGTTCAAAAGAAGATTTGTCTTGCAATGTTTTATGACGTCTTCATATTAGTTATTAGTTTTAAATTTGTGGTTGATTACTAGTAGAGGACTGTAAATAATTGATCAGTTTCGGAGCATGAGATAATAACACTGAGAGAATGGCACATACACCCAGCTTCCTCTACCATACGTATGCATAGACACATACAAACATATATAAGAATATGGCTATGTACACACACACTCACATACGTTGTACACATATATATTTTAATTTATACGCATATCTACATATGCGTGCGTATGCGAATATATATTTTGAAGTGTTTAATTGAGTGTAGAGAAAGAGCAGATTGAACTTGAATGAGAGAGAATAAGAAATAGAGGGGTGGAGAGTGGGAACCTGAAACTGATAATGAGGGTAAGATTTAGTCCATTCATTGATAATTTCAAAGAAATGTAAACATATTCTTTTATTTTTTTATTTGTTTCAGCCAATTCACATTATTTGTAAGCCTGGTACTTATTCTATTGGTTTCCTTTGCCGAACCACTAGGTTACAGTGACGTAAATACACCAACATCGGTTGTCAGGCGATGGTGGGGGATAAATGAAGACACACAAACACACACACATATACACACTACGGGCTTCTTTCAGTTTCCGTCTACGGAATTCACTAACAAGGCTTTGGTCGGCCCGAGGCTATACTAGGCAACACTTGCCCAAGGTGCCACGCAGTGGGACTGAATCACGTGGTTGGTAAGCAAGCTACTTACCACACAGCCCCGTCAGCGCCGCTGAGAAAGCTAATTTCAGGAAATGCTTAAAACTTGATAAGCTAGCATATTCTTATAGAGACTTGGATCAATTATATGCTGTACCATCGACTAACTTTTTGAAAGACACTCTAGTTCCTATTGTATGAATTTTCCCAGATGTGTTTAGTGCATATGTCATACGTTAACATATAATTTACGATGCTTTATTAGTATTTGTCTTCGAGGTTTCTGTGATATCTTACACTTCATTTATCTCAAGAAGTTTAATAATTTTGCCAGCAATTTCTAAAGCTACTACCTCTCTCATTCACTATACCTAACGTGTCTGTGATCTTAGGTCCCCATGTGAAAGTCTGACTTCTGATTTTTCTTTCGAATGATACATTATAAGTTTTCGATTGCCTTTACATGCTTATTCAGAAAGTAATCTGATACCCTTCTGCTTTTCCGAGCTTGCCATAGACACATAGGACCTATTTAATCGTTAACCAAAGCCACTTCATGTATTAAAGACGGTATTTTGATACCTTCCTAGATTTCGTCGGAGACGCAAGCTAGCACAGATATACAAAGCATGTATGATGGTGACTGACATTGAATATTTGCAGAATAATAGTAAAGGTTATATGCAAATAAAGTTTTGGTTTTGTTCATAACAAAAATTACGTTTTGTCTTTCTTGTATTCATTTTGCCAGTCCTCGTTACATTTTTCACTAAATAACATTGAAAATTATTTACAAAGGACAACGCTTAAATCTTTCTTTATGGAAACACAAATATACAGATAAAATTGCTGCCATTCAAATTTTCATTATTTCGATTTACAGAAAATGTCAAAACAATTACTGCCGAAATAGCTATAAAATCGGTAGATGGTGTAAAACTATATTTTAAAAAAGCTTGCTAAAATTATAATTCCTTATTCTGCAAAATATTTCATATAATCTAATTTGACAGTCATTGCCGATAGCTGCAACAAAACGTATTGGAACAAAGAATGCAGCCAGATTAAATTATAATTGAGTGTTAATGTGTACGTTTGTATCTGTGTTTCTTTGCGTATTACATGTGTGTTCATAGAAATAACAGAAAAGGAAAAACTCTATTAAAATTTAACGCTCAAATGAAACAATTTTGAATATAAATTTTCACATTCACATATTCTATATATATAACATAAGATTATATACATTTTTTAGATGTTCATATATTGTTCTGTATGAATATGTATTTTCTTTTATTTTCATATTTCTCTAGAATTCTGAAAAATGTAGTTTTCATATATGAAATTACATACACATACATATATAAATTATATATATATATATATATATATATATATATATATATATATATATATATATATATATATGCATGTGTGTGCGTGTGCGTGCGTGTGTGTTAATATATTCGAATATGCACGTGAACACACGGGCGTGTTGCCTTTTCCGCATTATTTTGATAATTCTTTCAAGAACGCGGCTAGGTACAAAGAAAGCAATGATAGAGACCCACAGACATTTACACAACAAAATCTACAAAATTTTGCAGGTTAAATTTTGAAGAAATTTGCAGATTCTTACAGTGCCCTAAACAATAAATATTTTGTGTAATCTACGTGTTAACTGGTCACCTTTTTTTTCCTTAAAATTCTAAGATTTTCGGGTTTCTTACACAAATCATTTTCTAAGATTTACAAGTATTCATGGACAATTTGGAATATAGGTAAGTGTTAATTCATTCTTTTTAAATTTTCGTGTATGTTTTTGTTTGCATGAATATAGGCATAATATTTGTGTTATTAAGCAAAGTATCAAGAAGTGCCTACGATCGGTGCATGGCACTGTTATATATTTTGCGCGAAATGAGAAACGATTTCTTTCATCGCCGCTAGCTGGAAAATTGTTCGTAACAATGGTATTTGAGAGAGATGCTCAACACAGAGTAATCAAGGAGCAACTTATGTTGAATGTCTTCTGGAGGGGAGGGGTGAAACAGAAGAAAAAAAGACAAGAAGAGAAGATGTAAGGCAACTGAAATCTAACCAAAACTAGAGATAACAATATAGATAAAGAGAGTAGAATCCCAACAATTGTTGAGAAGCTCAGGACTCAGAATTCAGAGAGTGAAAGTTTTTAATTGCGACCCGCAATCAAAGCCTCCCCACCAGAAACCATTAAAAACACATAATCAAGAAAGATACAAATAACTACTGAATATGCGGTAATGGGAAAGAAATAATAAATCATATTGTCTCTGGCTGCACAGTCTTAGCTAAGAAGGAATATTTCCACAGACAAGCCAGCGTTGAGACCAGCGCATATACACACTGAGAACTATGTTAAAACTATGGAATGACAATAGAAAAATGATGGTATAGGTCTATCGCAGAATAGGTCTCATAAAATGACATAGCAACCATGGTCTGGCATATGCCAATACAGAGAATGAAAGTGAAAGAGAGATAGACAGACAGACAAAACCAGAGTTAGGCTATAGACCAGATATAGTTGTCTAACATCATCAACAAAAAATAATGCCTTCTAATAGACGTATCAATCCCAACAGATGACAGTGCATTTCTAAAATAAAAAGTGATACCAAAATACAAAGATCTGGAAATAAAGATAACCCGAATGTGGAGCCTAAAATGAGAAGCATTTATTTTGAGGACAATGGTTTGATTGATATTCAACGGAAGTATAAACGTGACATCTATGAATACATTACATACACCAACACATTCATCATACAGTTTCAGTGTTGTTGAAGAAGAAATTACACCTTAGTTGAAAAGGCTCATGTCAATGGAAATTAGAAGTTTAAGGAAACACAAAAATACTGCAGCAGTAGAAGAACAGTAAATTATGACAAAAAAGTCCAGGTAAATTTAGGTAAATGTATAACAGAAAAAAATGGGATAAAGATCGAAGAGCTAAACAGGGAGTAAACGAAAAGGGCTGCCAAAATTAGGAACGACGAAAGCAGAAACAATCAATATGGGAAAAATCAATGTCTTCCATGACACGCACATTTGTTTGATAACCTTGAGAGAAATGGGAGGAATTAAAACAAAAGACCTACTACAGAAAGAAGAAACTTGGGAAAGATGCCAAACACAATGTAAGGCTCAATGGGAAAAAAAAAGAGTAGAAAATTGCACCTGAAATAGATAATTAAAAAAAAGATAATTAGAAATTTACGAGGATATAACTTATCCATGGTTATTTTCTGAAAGAAATTGCACGTCTCCGTGAAACGATAGTGATACTATGTAAATGTGAGTATGAAAAAACTGCACGTGTTAATATGGTTAACATGAACAGGAATTTGCATGACATTAAATCACAAATTGAAAGGAAACGCTACCTAAGTTTTCCAACCACTTTTATGTCTACGTTTTTTTTTTACGTAAAGGTCTATACTAGGAATATAGTCTGTAGACAAATAATAACGCTTATATGACAAGCTCTCAAAGCTTGATTAAAAGAAATCCTGCTGAAAAATGAACAAAACAACCTACGATAAATGAATGCTTGATAAGATAGTCTTGAGGGATTGCATAAAAGGAACAATACAATTCCACATTGCACAGATCGATTACGGAGAAAGATATGACATAAATGTCTACTTGCAGATCAAATGCTGCTTAGAATCATTCATAATCAAAAACAAAACAACAAGAAAAATGAGAATTGTTAGATGCCTGATAGAAAATGCAATGCGACATTGGGGACTTTAAGCAATATCTGTAGTGGAAGGTGTAACATATCTGAAAAGTGATGTTTCAACGGGACAGCAGCTTTAAGATCATGTTTTAATCGCACTGCTCTTTTTGTCGATTACATGGAACACATTGGAAAGGAGTAATAGAAAAAATGAATTATCGCCTGTTTATGGATGACTTAACATTTCATGGCTAGGAATCAGCTGGATACTTCAGTGGAGACCATAATAATAGTGAAGAGTGACATTCGATAACATTTAAAATCGGGAAATATGCTGTGATGGAGAAAAAGCGGAGGAAATTCTATTAAAAATATGATAGAATTGGTCCACTTGAAAGGTGAGAATGTATACTCCTTATAAAGTAACAGATAGGGATAAAATAGAAATAAAGGCATGGTGGAGGTCCTCAGTTATGAATATTTCCATAGAAACACCGCTAATATTCAAACTAAATGTAGAAATTATACAAGAACTGAAATTGAGGGCAGTAGGTAGGAGGAATTATTGAGTTGTAAAAGGATACGCTAAATGCTATCTAGAGGAAGAGAAAGGATCAGATTCCTGTGTACAAAAGTGTTCATCGTCTATCAGATTGGTACCGTTTATATTGATTAGCGTCAGAAAGGTCGATAAAACAATCCCACATAAAAAAGAAAAACAAATAATAAAAAGGAAAATCATGAATTTCAAGAAAAGGAGTTTATTTGAAATGTGCTTAAGCGAATTAGAAAAAGAAAGATATCTTAAAAGGGAAACGAAATGATTTTAGCAGCATAGAAAAAAAAAATCACGTTGAATAAATTTGAACGAGAAAATGACAGGTCGGATGGACTGTTAGTCTGGATGTAAAATGAGTGACAATACAGATAGTACTATACGTCATATTCTATTGGAATGCTTAAAGTGTGCGCAAAACATACTCAAAATGTATGTTGAGAAATTTACTGTAATAATTCACAGGAATTTGGAGCACAGACAAAAAAGAAGAGTTATGACCATTTTTTGTGCAGAGAAAAGATATTTATGGAAAACAATGAACTGCGGTTGTTATGGAACTTTCTTATGTAGAAAGAATGAACAACATGATGACATGTAGTGTAATCGTTGTAACATGTTCATATGAATATATTTTACGGTATGAAATTTGAAATATTAGAACACAATGTAAGCAAACTTAAAAAGTCACTAGTTAGTTTTGGAACTTTCGGACATGTGAGGAATTATTTGAAAGAAAATCGGAAATTGATCATTCTTAGTGAAAGACTAAGCAAAGTACAGAAAAAAAATCTGACTACATTAGAAAGAAAGAAAAGAACAGCGTAAGGATTATGTTGGAGACGACTTGTGGTCTGATAAGAGCACACCTGAACCAGATACAGTAGCCCACAGTACTCAGCTGTTACTTATTTCATCGATCCTGAAAGGATGAAAGGCAAAGAAGACTGTCGGCGGAATTTGAACACAGCACTTGTAGAATGACGAAATGCAGCTACGAATTTTTACTGGTGTGCTAGCGTTTGTATTAGCTCGCCACCTTACAGTATAATCATATTAACATGATCGATTGAGGGAATAATTCGGAAGTGGCAAAAGTGTAGTAACCGCTAGGAATTGGGATGGATTTAATCGATTAAAACTTTCGCCAATATGTAGCAATTTTGTTTTGCAGCCAGCTGGTGGCAGTGTTAGCGACAAAATAATCCTGGCAGTATTACTTGCTTTACATTCTGAGCTCAAATATCACCAAGTCAGCTTTGCATTTCTCTCATTCAGTTTCTATAAAATAAACTAAGTAACACCCGCCCTTCAAATCTGCCGGCCTTGTACCTAAATCATTATTATTATTGGCAATATGTTTACCGTCTGACATTGTTTATCGTTATCGGTACAAGAAATATATACCAAATAAAAAGCACAATAATTCATTTCAATAATTCATTGAATAAAAATAATAATATTACTGCTTTTGTTAATACATGTGCTAATAATGATAATATTATCAGTGATGATGAAGATGAAGAAGTCGATGGCGATAATGATGAGATATGAAAAATACAAATTAATAATTAATGAAACTAATTTCATTTTTAACTTTTAGTAATCAAAATAAATTAATTTAAAATAAAATATCGTATTACTATAGAAATCAGAGTTTTCTGAAATCAAATTTAAGATTTATATATTTATTGCTTAATAATTTCCATTTTCTTTAATTAATTTCATGGATCACAAATTTAATTAAAGTGTAATAATTAAAATTTTATCACCTCTATTCAAATTGAATTACCTCTATATATAATTTCTTCGTATATTGATTGCTTATAAAAATATTTTAATTTTCGCATCAAAATACCGTAATATTTCCCATATTTCATTATAAAATGTTGGCTTACTAGTAATTTAGATAAAATTTATTGCTTCTTCTTGTTTTAAATAAAGTTATTTTACTAACTAAATGATTGGAAGAATCTTCAACCTTTAGAGATTCACAATGGCTACTACTGGAGATGTAATCAAATTATCTTAAAATACACAATGAGTAGAAAATAGAAATATGTCAACTGGTTTATATTTTCTTATTGTCGATGTTCCTGATGCTACATTTCATGTGGTACAGCGCAACGAAAATCACAAGGCTTCTAGCTGTGACTCTCCGAGAGTTTAAGGCGTAATTTATTTCAGAATGTATTTACTAGTTTCTTTCCTTTTCTTTAATATTTCTCTACAAATCCCAGGTCAATTATTATCTTAATTTACCCGGCCTGGCAGGGTCTTCGGAGATGAGGGTAGAATTCTTTAGAAAAAAACGTAGCCATTCAATGTACATCACTCTGACTCCTAAAAGTGTGAGTAAAGGTTTCCTTACACAGACACGGGATATGTTAATCTTAGATTGAAAATAACTCTTAGCATATTCAGGAAATAAGTAGAGGAATAATTTATAGACACACTACGTTTGAAAAAATGACTGGGTAATCGATAGTATTTGACCAAATTGTAGTCTTACAGCACACTTGAAAAGTAAGGGCATATATAGCTTGGCACACGTTTCATCATAGAAATGTTGAAAACGTAGGGGAGAAAATTGGTGAATATTTTCAATAACTGTTTGCTACCGAAGCATTTCCCATAAATGAGCATTATTGCCAAACATCGGAAGTATCAAATCGAAGTCAATGAGCCAATGCAATTGCCATCGAGTTTCATCGATTGGTTGCACCGGTTATATGATACAAGCGCGTAAATTCAGCGTATCTACTGCCAGTGAAAACTGCTACGCCAGACTTAGTCATTCAGCTCGAAGAATGGGTCAGCAGTTTGTATTGTTCGTCAGACGTCTTTGAAATGCGTGCAATGAATGGCAATTATTTCAGAAATAACAAATATACTGCTCTCCCCTTCCTCGGGTTGATACACATATATATGTATATATATATATATATATATATATATATATATATATATATATATATATATATATATATATATATATATATATGTGTGTGTACATATTACTTGTTACTTATTTATATTCTGTTCACCTAACTTGGAATCTACATTTCGGAAGTGCTATAGAAAGTACTTTTATAGAATGAAATAAAATATAACATGTCTGAATTACTAAGAGCGGATATCTTCATTTAATTAGGTTGCATTTTATACACGCACGACAGGAATATTGGGTATAAATAACCCCAAACTGATTCTTGATATTCAGTATTCAAATAATATTGCTGGGATGTGCAGATTATACCATGATTTTTTCACTCTTTAATTTTGTACACCATCCACCATCCTTCCGTGGTTCCGCTCTTCTGACTGATGCGATGCCGTCAAAATTCTCGATGGGCCATCTTGTGTATGAGGGAATTTAATACTGCTGTCCTCAACTGTGCCTCATATCGTGCCATTGCTTCGTCTGTTATTGTGGATAGGAAAGTGTCTAATTGCTTTTTGAAGACTACCATACCTATATCGTGTAAGTTTCCTAATTGTTTTCGCAGAGCATTGAAGAGCTGTGGTCCTCTGAACCCTAGGTTATTGCATTACCTGATTCTTATATTAGATGCATTGAACGGTACCCTCGATACTATGCGATGGCGTCCAGTGCGATCATTCATATAACACTTGATGCCAGATTTAGATACTCGCCCTTCGAGTATTTTCCACATGTAAATTATTACACGTTTGCGCTCTAAGGAGTAGACTCGTAGTTCTTTCAGCCTCTCCCTGTAGTTCATTAGCTAAATTGTAGCAATCGTTTTTTAGTCTAGTGATGTCGGGTTGCTTCAAGCTCCGTTGTTAGCTTGACATTGTGTGGTGACCACAGCTGAGAGCAGATCTCTAGATGACTGAGGACAAAGGTCTTCCATACAGTCAATATGACTTCTTGATCTCTTGCCCTGAATGTCCTTAGTATCCATCCTGTCACTTGCCTGCACTTTGCTGCAAACTTGGTAATGTTCATGTAAAATGATGCATCATTATTCATACTGTTTGTGACTCTGGGATTGCAGTACCTCCATTTGTGATCTTATAGCGCAGTGCTTGAAGTTTTTCAGCATTAAATTGCATATTGTTTTTCTCTGCACACTTGTATTTTGTATTTAGGTCATCCTGCAGGTTTACGATATCATTAGGATACTTTATTGCCTGTGATAATTTAGTATCATTAGCGTAGCTAGTAACAGTGGCTGTCTGAGTGACTGTGGGCATGTCTAAGGGGGCTACTATAAACATTAATGGCACTAAGTCAGTTCTGCGAAGGACACCACTAAACATTTGTGTTTCCCTAGAGAATGCACCGTAATGGGGCAGTGAGTGATGGGTTGATGCCGAATACATTTAGTAGAAATGTCGAGGCGAGAGTCGTTTGATGTTTGTATTGTTCTAAGTGCTTAGTCTATGTGTCATGCTGTTCAGAAGACGGAGCTCTTACGGTATTATGACTGGGTTCTGAAGCAGCTGCTCGACCATACAAATATCGATGTGATATATCTTGATATTTCAATAGCCTTTGACAAACTTGATCATGGCATGATATTTCCCAAGTTGCGAAACCTTGGAATAGCTGGTAAACTACGAGAGTGGCTATATGACTTCCTAAAAGATAGAAGTCTGACAGTTTCAGCCAATGCTTCACTCCCTAGGGAAACACAAATATATATACACATCTGTGTGTGTGTGTGTGTATGTAATTGTGTGGGGATAGTTTGAGCACATGTGTGTATAGGTATATCATATCAGTAATCGATTGCAGTAGGTGAATAATATTCTGAAGGTTGATATATGTATTTTTGTGATCACGACCGTTATCTTTTGATCGCCATAATCTTTAAGAAATAGATGATTTAGAATGATTATGTCTTCGCAAAAGACCTAAATGTAGGAAATATATTGAAAATGACGTTAAAATTTTGGGAGCAATTCTTGGTCAAATCTAAGGTTGACAACTGGAGTACTATACTATACATATGCTATTATATTTATGAGTGTAACGAAAATGCTACTTGCTTAAAATCGGGTACATTTTAATTTTCATTATATAATTACATTAACAGACGAATGTTTTGGTTGTTTTACATGTTTCGTTTTTTTTTTAAAACCTTATCAAGAATATATACGAGTATGGTATATGTAGAGAGAAACGAGCTTTTAAAATAAAATTTAAATTTAAATTAAAATAGACATTCATAGTTTACTTTCCTTTTTTGTGCAAGTGTAGTTGGTAATTTCCGTTAATTCTCGTGGCATGACAAGTTGAACTGTCTGTGACGGTAAATTACTACTATCGGTTATAGAAAGTTAAATAGTTTGGTCAAGACTTGTTTTCTATAGTACACTCAGCTGGCAAATGTGAGTAGTACCTGTATTTCAAGGGGTCAACCTTGTCACACTCTGTGTCACGCTGAATATCTCTGAGAAGAATGTGAAGAAGTACGCGCGTCCGTGGAGTGCTCAATCACTTACCCGTTAGTCTCACGAGGAATCTGTTCCGTTAATTGAATCAACTAAAGCAATGATGATCTATATCGTCGATTCATGCGTATAGACAGTTCATAAGTGCTAGTATTTTAAATTAAAACGTTACTTGACAATATTATAAAATTCATTACTTTCCTGAATATGTACATCTTCATTATGCCTTAGATATGCAATGGTTTCCGGCTTCTGACTGAAAACTTTTTCTACCACTTGCCAATTTCCTCAGTAATCAATTATAATCCTATTCCCGTCCTGTATCCGGTACACTATTATATGTATAATTCAAAGAAGTAAAGTGTCTCCCAGAGTGTTCAAAGGATAAAAAGTAGGCGGATAAATCGTTATGTGAAAACCATTAATATTATTTGAAACATGCACATTATGTAGTATACGGCTCTACAGAAATTCAACGTGAGCTGAAGATATGTCTCGAGAAAGTGAACGTCATGAACTAATTTTGTCTCATTCTTCAAATCACATTGTTTTATTGCTTTCTATCTGTCGTCATCTAATTCATCTATTACTGAACTTACGATGTCTACTTCATCGCGAGATTTTATTACCAACTTGATATATTTTACTTTTTACAATGTATCTCAAGTGATATAATGAACATTTTTGCTCGTGTAAATTTTTTAAAGAAATGTTCCCACAAGCATAAGCAAAAACATTTTACCTTTTTAATTTTATTTCAAGAGCTATGATGTTTTGCCTGTAAAATGTGTGGACTACCAGGGAAATGAAAGCACTGGAGACATAATATCCATAATTAATATAGTAAGGAGAATAAATACCTTATAAACTGTTGCAGTGGAAATTGATACTGGAATGAAATACGTTTTAGTTTCATTGAGATTTAAATGCATACTCGCAGTTTAGTTTGTAAGTCTCTTTGGAGAAGCTTCTACATACAGCTCAGAGATATTTACTCCCTATAAAACAATATATGATAGACGACAGAAGGAATCGAAGCACTCTTGTAAAAATGGAAGTGTATCGTATCTTTCAAACATACCATTAGTGATTTACAACACTACCCGAACGGTGATGTACAGGTCTAGAAATATGACCTCAGCCTGCGGTGGAGAAAGAGCGATTCGGTTATATTTGGACTTGTCAACTCGCAGTCAAAGAGGTACTAATATCCAGTCAACTCCAAGTACATATGCGGAAATACTTTTAGCGAGATCTGCATTCTACCAATAAAAAATATTAAAATTTATCTCCAAAATATATATGTTCAGAGTCTGTGCCAAAGCGTGTGTTCTCTTTTTACCAACTTTTTCCCAATCTCAAATATGATGTACTATAGACCCACAAACAAGACTTCCATCTTAAAATTATACACAATCAAATTATCTCCCTTAAATAAATTGTAAACATCTGCGTATAATTTCACTCGGATATGGACAGCGCAATGTGTTATGAAGAAAAACGTTCTAATTTTTTTTTTATTATTACCAATACGCTGTCCAAGAGAAGTCCAGTTTTCTTCTTTCTCTACTGTTAATTTGAATATCCCAAACGTTTAGAGCTTTCTTCTTTTTCGGATATATGAACTGCTGACGATTTATTACGCACCACCGATACAAAGTGTTTTATAAAAGACCATTATGCGGTTTGTGTTCGATAGCAATAACGCTGGACGCGGCCACCCAGAATCAAAGATCTCAAAGCATTCTAAGTGGTCTTAATGAACATTTTTCCCAAGCTAAGATACTGTAAGTCCTCTTGTTTTTTTTATGCAAACTTTGACTGCTAAAACACTCCGACAGACCTTTAATATTCTCCGATCGAACTAATTTTATGTAGAAAAATAACGCAGAAGTATAGGCGCACCCCCTCACGCATACAACAACATTAACAGTGAAGTCAAACAGTTAGCCAACAACCTAGGTATAGTTGATAGTGGAGAAACATTAGCCCTTCTCTCCTAACTTGTTTGGAAAGGATTTTCCTTATGTTAATGGACAAACACTTCACGCAGTCACACAGATACAGACATTTGTTCAATAGATTCAACAGAAGGATCTTCTTGTGCTGCGTGCCTAATATTTAAAGAATTTTACTGAACACCCCTAAAACGCGAGCAGAGGCCGGTTGCTCCTGTAGGGTGTACAATGATTTCTCAGTGGTAGGTCAATATGAGGCTGAGGAGATTACAAATGAGGTTGTGGTCATAACCGTCACCACTATCCAGTGTAGTAGCAGCAGTAGTGGTGCATTAAACGGTAAAAACATCAGCACCAATACCATCACTGCGGCCAGAGATGACTGTTACGCCGGCAACAATGGAACTAGCGGTCTCACGCCCAGAAATAACAACATGGACAGAGTAACAGCAGCAACAACAACAGCAGCAACGTCCGACTGAGGCTAAGGGAATAAACACACATATTCGGAGATACATCGGTTCTGCCGGTACTGTCTTTAAGCAACGTCTGTACAGTGCAGTTTAAGATTCCGTGGCTCCTAAAAGATTCAATTCAATGGAAGTCCCTTGAATAGGCGGGTCCTATATGAATGGGAGCAGACGATGCAAGCTTTGCATAGTAGAGCTAGCAAGGATCCTAAAGGGCTCGCTAGATAACATGGATATTTGAAATTCCAGTCAAAAGGTATTCAGTCCTTGTTCCAATTTTAATCCCGTTCGTTGATTAGAGCAGGAAAATTTTGCTAACTGGAACCTACATAACGGCGATAATTATGTTCACCTAAGATGCAGAGAATATATGTTTCGTTACAAAATTTACTACCTCCAAAGTTTTTCTATCTTCACTTTGAAAAGAGATTATATGCTCGCGGTTTTTATATTCAGACGAGCAATGTATAAGGCTAAGCGCTGTATAAATGTGAAATCATTGCGACTCTATGACCAGTCATATTATTAACACACACAAACACAAATTAACACCACACACACACAAACACAAATTAACACACACACACACACACACACACCGTGCATATTATAGCCCCATTCACCCACACTTACACAAACACACACATACGCGTACAGACACAAATACACACAGACATACGCATGCAAACAAAAATAAGCACACACATACATACACACATACGCATACAAACACAAATCAATGCCCATAGTAATTACGTGGATGAAAGGTAGTATATTCAAAAACCAGAAATGAATGTTATTAAGTCTACTGCTATACACCTTTACTTAATATATGATATGAAGGAAATACAATATATTACGTGGACACATTGTAACATTAGGTGAGTGCAATGGCTGTAATTTTCTAGGCCAATCGATACAATAAGTGGATATTTGGTTATAATTTCTGTCCCACTTGAAACTAATAAGTGAATACATAGACATAATATAGAACAAAATTGATTAATGTGCTTAATTCGTAAGAAATTATACATAAGTGGGGTGAAGACATTCAAAACACGTAACAAGGGCTATATACATGAATCACCTGGTATGCGGGAAATGTTTGACTAATCAGGTTACTGCAACGAAAGAAACAATATTGTTTCTCACAAGAATATACACGAGATAGATTGAAATGTTTTCAATGATCACGAAACTAGAGCACTAATTGCAGCTTCATCCGATGTTAACATTTTTTTTTTATTACCTACAAAAAATAAAAGGTCCTTGTGGAAAATAGAAAATGATTCTTTCCCGAAAAAATACCATGTCATTTTTGCATAGACGGCAATACATAAATAGATTAGTTAAAGACAATAATACAATTAAAACACGTGTTCCATTATCTAAGAATACATAGTAGTTGAAATTCGGTAAACCTAGTACATTAATATCTTACGCTGATAATATTTAAGTACACACATAAAATGAACATTACTCTTTTTCATCAACGTTAGATGTTTGCGAAGCTATACTTAACAGTGCTATCTATGGGTACTAGGCAGATTTAAGTGGAAAATTCATTATACATAGTATATCGCTAGCACAATACAGGTTTCATGTTGGCAAAAGGCCCGAAATTTGGAGAAGGGGATAAATCAATTACATCAACCCCAGTGTTCAACTGGTACATGTTTTGTCAACTCTGAAAAGGCAAAGTCGCCCTCGGTGGAATATGATCTCAGAACGTGATGGCGGACGAAATGACACAAAGCACTTTTCCCGATGTGTGAACGTTCCTGCCAGCTCGCTACCTGTACAGCTTTCACAATAATGAATATGATGTGTAGTGACCTCGTCATATCCTTTTCGATCTATTACTGCGTCGATTACTCCTTCCTTTGACCGATGGAAGTTTATGATTTTTACAGTCACAAAATATTTGTCAAGAAGGATTCTGATTCCGTCATATATTTTATATTCTTTTTCTCATTTTTAGTAACTAAAAGACCCCATAGCGCGCATGAACTTCATACGATTGGAAGAAACTTAATAAAGGGAGAAATAAAAGACTTCACTGCAGTAACCGAAAGGAATCTCAACAAATTTGAAGACGCGATAAGATCTTAGAGTGCAGAGAATATTATCAATTACCACTAGGCATTTTATTTGCACCCTTAACGATCCTTTTAATTCACTACCATGTGTTGTTTATAGGTGATAAAAACACGAGTAGGAAACGGGGATTAGCTTACGACAAAGACAAAACAAACTGACTTGGTAAAGGTTGAAGTGGAGGCAGATGTTACATCTGTCACGTTGAGTAAAACGTAAGCAAGGTTTTGAACCATGAAGAATTTATTCCGGATTGTTGCAAAGTATTATTTTTTTAATATTTGTTTTGCAATTGTCTAATAATACAGACATAGACTTGCATCAATAAATTCACGTTGATATTTTGTTTTCACCGTTGTTACAATCATCTGAAAAAGAAATGTCAAAGCGCGATATTCGAGCAATTTTACTATTGAATTTCAGAAAAGGGCGTAAAGCAGCTGAAACTGCTCGCGGTATCAACGAAAAGTTTGGTGAGGAAATGACCAGTGAGTGGTCAACTCGGAAATGGTTTTAACGATTTCGCAGTAGAGACGTGAGCCCTGAACATAGTGAGCGTAATGGACGCCCATCTGTCAATGATTACGGTTAATTAAAGTCTATCATTGAGAAAAATCCACGTAAAACCACTCCAGAACTGGCAAAAAAGTTTCAAGTTAACTAAAAAAACTGCCTGCAGCCATTGCCATGTGATCGGAAAAGCAACACACCTCGACAAATGATACCACACGATTTGAATGAAAATCAAAACATGCGCAGGTATGAAATTTGCTCGTCGCTTCTTCCCCGTAACCAGACCTGTCCATTTCGTGACCGTATTGTAATTTGCGATGAAAGGTGGCTTGTGTACAATAATGAAAAACGTTCTTCGCAACAGGTAGGCCAAAATGAAGCACCGAAAACTTTCCCTAAACCCCAGTTCTTCAAAAAGAAGTTTTTGGTGACGGTTTCGTGGTGTACACCTGGACTTACCTCTTAAAACCCAGAAAAAAAGAAAAAAAACACTATTACTGCAGAGACATACTGACATGAAATTACCAAGAGGAAAGAAAATTTATTACTCCTCCGTCACAAACTGGTCAATAGAAGAGGGCCAATCATTTTTCATGACAATGCTTGATCAAACGTTTCACTAACGACGCTCGAATTTGCTACAAATTTCTTCCCCACGCATCTTATTACCCAGACTTTTCTCCTACCGACTACCACTTTTGCAAGCACTTTGATAGTTTTCTGCGAGAGAAGGAGTGCAAAAATTAAACTGATGCTGAAAATGTGTTCAAAGAGTTCATTAGATCCAGAACTTCAGATTCTTATGTGACCGGAATAAACTAACTTGTAACTCGTTGGTAAATATGTATTGACTATAATAGCACTTACTTTGATGAATAACATTTCCGAATTGTTGAAATATATTGTGGTGAATTTCATGTTTCAAAACGTTGCTTACATTTTACTGAGCCTGATATAATCTACTCTTGTCATGTGGAAAATGCGGCAGCAGGAAACTTAAGTAACTTTATGCAAAACTAAAACAAAGAAAGATATCAGCAAATATACAAACTAATTTAGAAGCCGTGCCACTTTAAGAAATATGTCGGCAACCGTTAAATCAAGCCTCGGACCACGCACTAAGATTTACGAATACATTTAGTATATACCATACATCTGTAAAAGAGTGTAGATCCATCTTGTTGCACTAGATATACCATATAGTAGATTAGTGAAATCACTCCATCTCAAATCAAATAACCTAAAATGATACGATTTTACGGTCGGCGTCTCAAATTATTTAGTTATGAAAAACTTAAATTGTATTTGATACATGTAACAACACAACAGTCATGATCACTGTCAGTTTATCATCAGCCTTAGTTGAAGCGGTCGTCATTGAGAAGTAACACGATTTAGCGATAAATTTGTGTCTCATATTTACATATAGTAAATATTATAAGATATTTTAAGTATATAAATATGGTATGAAAACACATTCAGATACGAATGTTGTATCAGAAGTATTATAGACAAATATATAACTAAAAACTTGTAGAATCCTATGGGTTTGTTCTCTCCCCTCCACTTCTCCTCTTCTGTCTGTCTATCTGTCTATCTGTCTGTCTATCTGTCTGTCTATCTGTCTATCTGTCTGTCAGCCTCACACACACACACTCTCTATCTCTCTCTCTCTCTCTCTCTCGCTAATATCATGATCATTGAAGTGCCACCTTTTAAGTCGTGGTACTAAGAAAAGAAATTAGAGAATACGGAATGGGGGTTTGCAACAATCTTATAAGTAACAGCACATAAACTGTCAGTCGGAGAGAACCCAATCGATATTTTTGAACTCAGTTATAACTGAGTTAAATTTAATACATATAAAACACTGAAACAATTGCGGAAAATGTTGAAAATGGTGACTAGATTATAGCAGTTAGATGGAGTAAAATATCGATATATGTAATATTTGAGAATTGAATACACCGAATATTTAATGCATGCAATGTTTTAACACGAAATGAAAATACGGATATCCCATTAACGTAAATATTTCCACTGAAATATGCGAGAAATACGTTAGGTATTTAACAGTGACATCCATGTGCACTATGTACTAATATGGTGAAATTTCACTATAAATGCTTTACTGCCATGATAATATTGGATGTAATGTGTAATGGACATCTGAATAGGAATGAAATGTATTCCGATATAACTTCGTTATAAAAACTACATCATTGCTAATGAAACGTCAGTATCAGTGGCATTAACACTGGAAGGAAATTAATATTCCAATATCGGAGTGTATGAATATCAAAGCTGTAAATAATCTAACCTGAAACAGATATTGACAATTTGTCATGTACCATTTCTACAGATGCCATATGATTCTAGCGATGATGAAAGACAACGTGCTAGTGAAAGTAAGCGAAGCAGCGCATTAATTATTTCAACAAAAGTAAATAATTCCACTAAGAGATATTTGACTAAAATCTTTAGCAATCTAATTAAGCTGTAACAGTTCAAATGACATGAAAGTTTGAACCAGATATCGCAGTGTGGTCCAGAATCATGAAAACTTGATACGATAATAATTTGTGTCTATAATTGAGAGCAGAGCTCTGAATAAGCTTATTATGTTCAAACGTTCTTGTAAAATGAATGAATTTGTGAGTATATACATGTGTGCTTGCATAGATATAAACATGTATGTATGTATATATATATATATATATATATATATATATATGTATATATATATATATATATATATATATATATATATATATATATATATATATATATATATATATATATATATATATATATATATATATATATATATATATATATATATATATATATATATATATATATATATATATATATATATATATATATATATATATATATATATATATATATATATATATATATATATATATATATATATATATATATATATATATATATATATATATATATATATATATATATATATATATTGATACGTCTACTATTACAAGTAAAAATGATAGTCGGCTTGAGTTTCGCCTTCAGTCGTGACCAGCCGAACGCAAAATTCAAGCAGACTGCACTAAATCAACAGATCTTTCAACGCTCCGCAAATACTTCTGTTAAATAGCAAATACTTGTAATCTACTTGCTTTTGATAAAGTGTTATACAAGATGACCTCCCAATTGAAGAACCCAAATATGCACAAAAGGACTTAACATATACTAACGGAAACATTCTTGTAGAAAGTAAAATTATAGATTGTAACCTGAAGGTTATACGTCATAAACCACAAAGATTTACAAATATATCAGCTGCTTGTCATAGAATGTTATAGTTGGTTGCGACTATTTCGGAAGATGAAGTTATAAAATTGAAAGCAACATACAAAAGAAAATGTATTAACTTTGCGCACTATCAATTTTGATAATTACTTCGGTAGAGATCTACCTGATATGTGAATTTGAAACTATAACGGTGTGGTAGAATGAGTTAGAGAAGTGTGTTATAGCAGGATTGCAAAATGTTTGCAAACGAACTAGGTCTTTGATTCATGCCTTGGTTGCGTGTGCCAGTGCAGCATAAATTGTTTGCTCCCTCCAAGCGTCTGAAACAAGAGTAAGGAATCGCTGCACAAAACGTGCGAGAATCCAATAGAGACGATCAGCTACATATTGCTGTTGTTTCTGCAGGTTTGGATAAAGATTTCTGACGAAAGATTTTGCTATATATGTCATTCAATATTTCCACATTCAAATTTCCGTTAATAGACATAGTGTTTGCACGATTCTTATTAAGAGCTAAAATACCTGACCACTACAGCTGATTTGTTGCAATAATGCTCAAAGCATAATGCTATATTCTGCAAAATAATTTAACTTTTAACAACGCTATAACGCTGTCTCTTGAGTTATCGACTAAGACTTCACTAAACATACAAAGCATGCAGACCTAATTGCTATTGTGAACGTAAGTATAATTCATTTTAGATTCTAATAGAAAAACAAAAATTATACATGTCCCTGACAATATAGAATGGCTAGGAGCAAAATTTTTGTTTCCTATTGGAGGAGTGAATGAGAGGATGGACTTAGATACTTCAAAATTGGCTTTAATTTGTTAACAGGGTATCGTATAAAAAATAAAGATTAGGGAAGAATTTGAAACTCCTGAAGTCTAGAATATTTATTGTACAAAAATAATGTTGATTCTCCAAATTATATGAGTACAGTTACTAAATAAATCATTGATTCATGCAATGATAGAGATCTTCTTCTTCTTCTTCTTCTTCTTCTTCTTCTTCTTCTTCTTCTTCTTCTTCTTCTTCTTCTTCTTCTTCTTCTTCTTCTTCTTCTTCTTCTTCTTCTTCTTCTTCTTCTTCTTCTTCTTCTTCTTGAAACATCACGACTGAGATGTCTACAGTTAGAATCTACAGTTAGCTTTAGTTAATCATCAATGTCCTACTGTGTCTTTCTGTGTCGTTTAATGGTGTCCGCCGTCCAAGTGTGTCAAGGTTTCATAAAATTCTAAAACCTGTCGTTCAGCACTATAGTAATAACCAGCCAAATGTCTCAGGTGTTTGTCTGATAATAGTAACGATAATTGGAATAATATCGTAAACAGCTTCTTTGGTTTAATGTTCATACCATGAGACACAAGATACAGAAGAGACATACCAAGAACGCAACAAACAATCGTTGTAGGTTGTTTATATATGTAAAGAAGAGATTAAAGACATATAATATTATATATATTTAAGGTATGAAATTTGAAATATTAGAAGAACATGTAATCAAAATTAAAATTTCACCAGTTATTGTTGGAGAATTCTGACCTGCGAGTAGGCGTTTAAGAAAACATCGGAGATTGATAATTATTAATGAAGGACGAGCCAAAGTATTCCAGAAGATTTGAACCTTTTCCTAGTGAGACATATACACGTATTCAGCTCAGATATGTACAAAGCTTCTCTCACTGCAATGTACGTTATCTAGTGTTATAGCCACTCCGTGAATGCTATCGTTACTCATCTCTTAAAACAAGACCATATCCCACAATGTATTTGCAGTATAAGTGCTGATTCCAAGATTTCAGATACGTCACTTGTATGTAGAATAAATTCACCCTATAAACGTAAAGTACCGCAAGGTGTTTTACGTCAACTGGAAATCTCCACTGGAATAGTGATATAGACGGGCCCTTCCCAAAAAGATAAAAAGGAAGCAGAAGCTTCAGATCCGTGCAGATAGTCTACACATGTATAGTCTCTCAGATAGCACTTGCTAAACAACAGCAGCAAAAATAAATACTTATTGCTGAAAAGTGAAGGAAAAACATCTTACGTGTTTCTAATGACTTCCTCAGAAAACAATCTCTTCCTAATTAACTTCAATATAACCCAAACATAGCCTGAATAATATATCTCAAATAGGAACTGGATATCAAATGCTCAGGATATAGAAAACACAGACCATGCATGATTATATGTTCCGATAACTTGAAGAAAACAGTAATATTCACATGAAGCGTAGCCTTTCTTGCACTCGTGACCGTGCATCACAATAATGATCGAAGTCTATGAATTTCCTATCCGAGAAGAGGAGATCACTGCTATATATCTAATAAGCAAAATAGCCAATAAAAAGTTTGTCATATTTTTGTGAAAAACATCTGGCAAATTTCTCTGAAAGGTCTTATAAATGTAATTCGCAAGTGTCAAATAAATGTTTTCTCAAGATAATGCCTTCTGGTGTGACATTATCACAAGAACTATACAGTGCCATCTGGAAAGAAATATAGTCCTGCAATAAGTGCAGAGAATCTCATTGTTTATTGAGTACGTACCCATAAATCAGCAGGCTCCCATCAAGACATTAGTCAATTGTAAGCATAAAATGCCGGATATCGTTCTTTGGGAAAAGCAAGAGAAAGTATACACCGTCACAAAGGTCGCCTGTCTGCTGATGTGAATATCTCTTCAAAAAACCAAAGGGAAAGAGGGTAACTATGGACAACTACTTCGAAACATCTAGCTTCTATAAGCAAATGACAAGATTACATTTATTCCCACAATAATTGGTGTACATGGTTTTGTGAGTAAATGCCTTACAGACGGTTTGGATATACTATGATTTTCAGATAAAGAAATATTGGCAATAAGGCTGATGGGCAATTTTCCCTCAGCCAAGTTTCTCGATCATCTGTGAAGATGATCTTATCAGTGTGTGATCTTGAATTATCCTGATTGAACACCACTTTCATTCGATTCACTAAAGCGGACCTTTTTTCTTCAAATCAGCTTTCAAATGCTCGAATTTCGGACAATACATTTGAGCATTGATTGTTGCATTAGTCGGTGGTAACTGAAAGTTGATGAATGCTTCGAAATCTCACCAAACAAAGAAAAGTACTTTCTACGCGTGGCTTTCTCTTTTGGATTGTGGTTGGGCCTATTCCCCTTCACCAAGCCAATGTCTATGACATTTAATATTTTGATAAGAGACTCATTTTTCATTACCTTTACCTGTCTATCCAAATAGGGCGAGATGAATTAACAAGAACGAAGAGAAGAGCAGATGTGCACTCGAAATTTGCGAGAATTGTGAGCTTTCCAAGTTGTTGAAGATGATGAAGAACAGTTGCTTGCCAATTATTCAACTGAAAATGCATGATCTTTTTCTAGTTCTGCCAAAAGGGGGTTTGTCATCAAATAAAATTCAAAGTCCTCTTCACGCCTCATCTTCAAGGCTGAAATATCAACTTCTTACGTTTCCAAACCATTTGCTGTAAGGTGTTTCATTCATGTTTCATTCATAGAAACCATCTTCTGCAAGTTCTTTCATTCATTCTTTCCCATAAGCTGAGTGAATATTTCGAATATCTTCAGCTGCTGAGTTCCCTTTTTTAAACTCATAAATTATGGTGTGCCTCAAGTGCTCCTTAGACACTTCCGTGTCTGAAGAGCTGTAATAGGTAGAATTTCAATCATATTAACCTGTAAAATAAAATATAATTAGTTTAAATATGTCCAGAAAGCATATAAATATTACTTCATGCCATTACTTACGGAATGACCTGAAGTATTGTGTGTATTCAACGAAGTTTCTTAGAAACACTATAGATATATATGAACGAAGATTGGTGGATACAGATATTTTGCCACTATTATGTCTTATCACCTCCACGTAGTTGGATCGAAAGGAAGACGAACTAAATGCTTAGTCTGAATATATAGAATGAGTGTAAAAACTGTTCTCTTTCCCTGAGACATGAAGCACTAGGAAAAAACGCCTTGAACGGAGTAATCGAAAAGCATACCGACAATGTTATCTTTATTGAGTATGAATGGTCACACAAAAGTTGGTATAACTTAAAACATTAAAACAGACATCAAGTCAAAACACAAGTCCCCAGGTATCGCTTTGTGGGACTAAGAGAAAAATATACTCTATCGTGGAAACCAATTACCCTACGGAGGTCAATGTGGTTCGAAATATGCAGGAGAAACAAACACCTGTCGCCATCGATAATGTGTTTGCCAATCCATTATCAAAAATGCACATTTAATTGCATACCTACTATTGTTAATAGAAATGATATCCGTGATGATGGTAATAATAAGGATAAAGATATCGATGTACATATGAATATCTATGCATTATATTTATAGTTTATATATCAAATGCAATAAATTCCTGAACAACATCTAATTATATATATAAGATTTAAATAATTAATATAATTTAATAATTGCACTAATATTCCTGTAATAAATATTTTAAATATTTTAAAATGCTAATATTGTATTTAAGGATGTTTGTTTTTACAACTGCCTTTATATTTGCATATGTTTTCATTGTGTCAGAACGAGTATCTTCTGCAGAAGGTCAGCTAACATTAGATTCACCTCTTCCAGTGGAAATCAATAAAAGTTTCTTCATTGCTTCTCATTATACAAAATTTTCAATTTCTTAAGTTTTGGCATTTATATTTTCTTTGTGTTTCTCCCTAATGCTTATTTTAATTTAGAATGTTTAAACAATTTTTCAAATAAAGTATGAGACATTTAATTGTTAGCTAATAAATTCAGCGTGTTCATTCTCAATGCAATTACCTTTTGGAATTAACAATTTTTACTAATAAATACATTTGAATTTGATAGTATAAATTTATGACAAAAGAGGAAGTAAATGGAAACCTCAACGACAGCTGATACAAGACCGTTTGGAATAATATGTTTTCAGGTAATAACAAATAACCAGTTGCAATAGATGTTTCGTCGCAATCTTCCTCATGTTGCTAATGCTGTGGCACAGACATTAACCAATCTTATGATGTTGACTTCAGATTGCAATTCGTATTACGATAACCGTTATGTGTGAAAGTCACAATACAAGAATTCAGTCAATATGAAACTAAATATTTTAATGTGTTCAGTGAATGGACCAGGAATCAAAGAAAAAATTAAACATTCTGCAATAACTTACCGTCGGGAAGTTTCGCAGACGCTCAAAATCTTCGAGTGCTGCGGTCGCTCTGGCGTTTGTTTCTAACATACTGTTTCTGTAATCTTTACTCATTTATTACCTACAGTCAGTAAATGGTTTTGTCTTTCTCTACACTCACACGACAACATCCATATTCATAATACTTAGTAAATGACCGATTATTTCAGTAACAAGTGATAGCCATAAGAACAAACATGGCCTTCGGTGAATCTTTTGGATTGTCTAATAAGAGAATAATGAATTATAATAACGAATCTTGCAATCGCAATTTGGAATAATCCATTCGTGCAGTTTCGCACGTCAAATTAGTTAACTTTTAAGGCTACCATATTTATATCAACTATTACTAACTGTTAATCTGATTATCCTTGGATCCTTTCAAACCACGTTAAATTCTACTATCATATGTAATTCTCTCATACACATACATAAAAGTTTAGATGTATACATACTCAGGCGCACGCACAGATATGAGTTGTTTCTTCCAAGCGACACGGCTGGTTACAGACTATGTTGATTGAGTTTCACAGAAGAACAAGATACGAAGACCTACACAACAACCTTTGAACAAAGTCATCAATAAATGTGCGTAAACATTCCTATCTTACTTTTTTGGCAACATCTTGGTCTTTGAAAAAATCACTGAACACACTCTAAGTTATATCCATGAACACAAATTTTCGTATGTATGTAGCTCAGCCAATCATAATGACATTACGTATCCTGCTTAATTTCTTTAGCTGTAGAATATTTTTATAGAGTTGATCTCCCGTATGTTCATTCATGGCTACACGTTTCTCAACACCATGTATACAAAGAGGATAGTTGGAATACATTCTCTTGCGTTTTTGGACACGGTAGACGGATCAATGAAGGCAACAATAGTTTTATAGGCTCCACTTTTTGTTACTCTCGTAAAAAAAATTTAAAGCTACTCTATCATGACTATTATACTTCGGATAAATATGAGAGCCCAAAAACATGAGCCCTGTCATAACGATGAATTTTCGACTAAACTGAAACACATTTATCTTCTTTGTCACTTCTCACTGTGGCAAAATAAAAATAAAAAGAATAAGAATGATAATAATAATAATACTAATAATAAAAACATTATCAAATATACCGCATTTCCAGTCATCTGAAAACCAGAAATAAGAAACTCGAAACTGAGTTTTTAAAGTAATAATTAAGAAAATAAACTACGTATCCGTGTGTAACTTCATTCATTGCGTGCGCGTATTAGTGGGCTTTTAATTATGTATATACATATATATATAATCGTGTAATCTTGTTATTGTATTTATCTTAAGATATTTACTTTACTTTATATTATAGTCATTTATTGTGCTTTTAATTATTAATTTTTCTATATATGATAGTGGATTTTCATCGATGAGTTCTTGAAACTTTGTTATTTTCCCTAAAACTATATATTTTATATATATTTTATCTATAAAGCTCAATTTAATTTAATTTTTTTATAAATTGATTTTAATTGAGTTTTTACCTGTAATTTTGGATTTTGTCCCTAATATTATATATATATATATATATATATATATATATATATATATATATATATATTCCAAATTAGAAGATAAAGAAGACCTTTGGCACATTGTTAGTGATCAGTTATAATTTTTTTTAATACCGGCTTCTATTTAAATTTCAGCTCACACAAAGATTTTCAAATAAAAATGTACGTAATATTTGATGTTTTAAACACTGGAATGACACTTCGCAAGATATGCATCTATGTTGCGCTGCAACATTGTGCTTTCGCCAGTTTTTTTTTTTTTCTTATTTTCATATAACGGGAAGAAACACAATGTATATAATGATGAAAATTCAAATAGATTGTGAAATAATGAGCTGAGAGAAAGACAAGAACAAGAAGTAGAAGAATAAGAATAGCAAGAAAATGTGGGGTTTAAAACCTAAAAGTTTATGTAAATTTGCACGTATAAAAAGGATATATAATGCTTGTACCCATATTTTGTTGTTGGCACTCAGTGGCTTACGACGTCGAAAGTTCCAGTTGATCCGATCAACGGAACAGCCTGCTCGTGAAATTAACGTGCAAGTGGCTGAGCACTCCACAGACACGTGTACCCTTAACGTAGTTCTCGGGGATATTCAGCCTGACACAGTGTGACAAGGCTGACCCTTTGAATTACAGGCACAACAGAAACAGGAAGTAAGAGAGAGAGAAAGTTGTGGTGGAAGAGTACAGCAGGGTTCACTACCATCCCCTGCCGGAGCCTCGTGGGGCTTTAGGTGTTTTTCGCTCAATAAACACTCACAACGCCCGGTCTGGGAATCAAAACCGCGTACTTATGACCGCGAGTCCGCTGCCCTAACGACTGGGTCATTGCGCCTCCACATGTACCCATATATACATACATATATATGCACACACACACACACACACACACGCACACACACACAAATATATTATTATTTAACTATACACATACATGTTCTCATAAATGGACACATACGAGTACAACTATAGATACTTAATAAAAAGCTTCTAGCGATGCTGTGGAAAGAAACTCAGACACATAAATGTATACATAGTTATATATATATACGACGGTCTTCTTTCAGTTGTGTCTACCAAATCCCCTTCAAAGAACATTTGGCAGCCCGAATCTATAGTAGAAGACACGTCACCAAGGTGCCACACATTGGGACTGAACTTGCAAATATGTGGTTGGGAAACAAGCTTCTTATCACACAGCCACTCCTCCACCTATAGAAACACATACATATATGTACACACATATCGAAACACATGCACACAGACATTCATATATATTCATTACTACTTGTAATCATTCATTTTGCAAACTATCTAAAGCTTCCCACCTCGTAAATACAAATGCTATAATAAATTATGAATATCTACTCAGTGAAAATTATATAACGAAGTGTATGAGATTCTGTGATTGTAAATGTCATCAGTAATGGTTTATATTGGAAAAGAAGAATTGTTTATAAAAGAAAGCAAGAAATCAGTGTGAATATGTTTTATTAATTCATGAATACTATAACCTATGCTGTAAATTTCGGCTACGCTAAATCGCATATTACAAATGTCTTTAAATTTATTGCAACCACAGTAGACATCAACGATTATGACGTGTATATGTAATTAATTATAATAAAATATTGCGTATCTTTAATTCACGAACGACAGATAGTAAAAGTAGCAGCTTTTGAAACACATTTAGTACTGAAGTCGGGCTCATTCAACTAGATACTTCAAGGTAGTGCTCATCCAAAGCCACAGCAGAACGGCTGAAACATGTTAAAAGCGTAAACAGAAATAAATTTTGTGGATGTCGACGGAAAAGATGATGATGACGACGGCGACGACGACGACGACGACGATGATGATGATGATGATGATGATGATGATGATGATGATGATGATGATGATGATGATGATATTGACGATGACATCGATTGTGGTGGTGGTGGTGGCGGCGGCGGTTGCGGTGGGGACGACGACGGCGATGGTGATAATGTCGATGATGATGATGACTTTGATCACGCAAACCGTAGTGAAGATAAACAGATATGATAATAGAAAGAGAATCCAACAAGATCTGGAAAAGTTGTACATGAAAGAAATTGAAATGACGAAGATACGCTAGATTAAGAAGTCTATGAAACTCAAAGGTCAGAAAATGTAGACAGAAAGAGTCACCCACCTGTGAAAGCTGTAATTAATGTAAGTAGCCGACATCTAGAAAGCTCTGAAGAAGCAGTACTGAACAAAGGTCTTACCTTTGCGACAACCATCAACCGTATTCCATACTTGGACATAATAGCCGCTATCGAAGAGATAGCCATAAATATACCAAAAGCTCAGGGAGATGAACTAAGGTGGACAGTGAGAGAGGTACTAGAAAAAGCAAAACTTCCTGAACCAAACATCAGAAAGGAAGAAAAGTTCGCTATCAAAAGACTACAAAGAGATAATTCCATCATAATACTTCTAGTATTGAAGGGAAATGCTACAGCGGTGTTGAACAAGTCTGACTACTCTTAATAGTTTGGCAAGTCTTATGAGTGTTGGTAGGTACAGCAAAGAAGAGAAAGACCCAACTCTGAAAAGAGAGAGGAAGTTGTCAGAGATCTTGATCAAGAAGAAGGATGACTTTATACCAATGAAGTACAGGCAACTGACTCAACACCACAGTATACTACCACACATGTATGTTCACCCTAGTATTCACAAGGATAATATTCCATTAAGAGCTATAGTGAGCTGTAGAGGTTCATATCATCCACTGAGCCGCTTCCTTATGGATAAAATCAGTCCATTCGCAAGTGAACATCGTGCGTGAAGAATTCCACTCACTTCACAGAATTGATCAAAGATATCTCCTTTGAATCCAATCTGATGGTGAGTATAGATATGAGAAGCCTGTTCACCAAAGTGCCAACTGTTGAAGCACTATCGGTGATACCAGAAAAACTAGTGACGGACACCCATCTAAAAGAACGCACTAGTATACCAATAAGAAACTGGATGGAAATGTTGATCTTCTGTGTAGAAACTACCTACTTCAGTATGGACACTGTTATATAAGGACAAGAAGAGGGTTTAGCTATGGTTTCGCCACTATCACCGGTAATAGCCAATATATGCATGGAATAATTTGAGAATTTGTCATTTGGATCAACGCCACTAAAACCATCACTACGGCTACGATATTTTGATGACACCTTTATACTCTGGCCCCACCAGGAAGATGTCCAAGTGTTGTTAGATCAGGTGAACTCAACAAAGCCATCCATACATTTCACAATGGAAAAGTAAACAGACAATCAGCTGGCATTCCTGGACGTATTAATAACACGGACCAAGTATGGATTCAGGACATCCGTATACCGCAAGCCGACCTTTACTGGACAATACCTCATCTTCAATTCCCACCATCCATACAGTGTAAAGAGAGAGATTGCTCAGTGCCTAAAGCATCGTGCAAAGAATATAAGTAGCAACTGTGATACACACCACGAAGAAATGAACAGCCACAATAACGATCTGTTAAGCAACAATAACCCCAAACGTATACTACCCACTCCAATTATGAAGAAGAGAGAAGATAAGGCCAATAAATTGTCCACAGTATGTCTACCATATCTCAAAGGACTCTCCGAAAAGATACAAAAATATATGCGGCCCATATGCCATCAGGACAGTATTCAAGAGTAATACAACACTTGGCAAATATCTCCTTCGAGTAAAACCACCAATACAAGAGAATATGACCAAAGACTGCGTGTACTCCATCTCATGCAGCTGTGGTAGATTTTGTATACAAAGGCGAAAAATAAGGGTAGACGACCATCGCAAAGCTGTGACACGAGAAGATATTGATAAATCGGGTATAGCTGATCATGTATGGTAAAATGGAGACCACCTCCACCTGTGGAATGAAGTTAAAATAATAGACAGAGACCACCACTGGAATATACAAAAACTAAAAAGAAGCAGCATATATTCTAGGACACAACAACCTCCTAAGTCGACCGAGTACGGACATGAACAGCATATGGGAACCGTTATTAAGGAAGGATAGAAAAATATTAGATTTTTAAGCCCTAAAACTCACTCCATGCTTGTCCACGTGCATATGGCGTAGTGGTTAACAGAGCGGGCTACTAACTCCAAGATTCCGAGTTCGATTCGAAGCAGAGAACCTATGTTCGAAATTTTCCCATGACACCTGAAGAAGGCTGGAGGGTATATCAGCCGAAACATTGTCTTAACAACAAACAAGACGACAAATATCTGTCGAATGTAAATAATGTATTATTGTCACTATAGTTGAAAGTCTCTCACTGTTGTAAGCTCTGTGCGTATCCCCGATCGTACCTACACCGTTTTTTCCACTTTTTAAGTCATATTTGATATGATCGTTGGCTTGTTTCAAATGCAACGAATGTTTTTCTAGAAAATAACTAGAATAGTATCATGACTCGCTGCTAAAATGACTATCCCTGTAAAATAGAAAACGGAACAACTTGATCAAAACTTAATATCCAGGAAATATTTTGAAAAATTAAATCTAGACGCTACTTACAACTGGAATGTTAAGCACCTCTTGTTCTATAGTATAAAGTTTTGTTCGTCAATCGGCCGTTAACCTGAAGTGTTTCAGAACGAGCTCAAAATTCATATACCGTGTTACCTTTGGTAAATCCTGTTTTTCGAAATTCGTGCTTCTACCAATAATATAGATTAATTTCCATTAGGAAGCCGAAATCTTCAAATTAAGGTAGTACTGTAATGTTGAGTAGTTTTTTCTTCTTTCATCAAATCCAACTCCAAACACATTCAGAGTTATCTGATCATCGTGCTTTAAGACATTTGTACTATTGAAGAGGCATATGCCTCTTTGTTTTATTTTCATATATCCTTGCTTCATTTGCTTAAAGAAAAGTAATAACAACAAGATATGGAATATATAATAAAATGTAACCATTCCTCCTGTTAATGTTTCAGCAATTCAGGCTGCAAATCCGTTCTTGTTTCTCATTTTCTTAGTGCTGTGTTAAAACCATTTAATTTATTGACATTTCTGGAATGATGGGGAAATGTCAGAAAGTTCACAAAGGGCTGTGCAATTCGTCCTCAAGACATATCAAGTAAATCAATGCAAATTGGCAGACGAAACTTTTAAATTATGTTTAATGCTTCCAGACTTCTTTTGATTCTATTAAAATTTCATCACATTGTTTGTTGTGTGCTACGAATATTTTTGTGGTTATTTCTCTTATTTTTATAGTGAATGTTCTTGAAGCGAAATTTTTTTGTGTTTTTTTTGAATTGATTCATTTTGTGGATTTAGATTTCTAAGATAATGCCTCAAGTTATGAAAAAAATATGAAACGTTTTCGTAATAAAATAGTGAAAGATCTAAACAATCAGAGAATCCTCTTGAATATTTTAAAGCAGGAGGGAAAAATGTTGCTTTCAACAACATTGTCTTTATATATTTGTATATTCATTGAAAAACTAAATTCCGTGTTATCTCCTTTACATGCTATATTTATTTCTTCATACGCAAGTCACTTATGAAATTATAGTGATACCATATTGGCTAATTAATTCATAATGAAGTAATTAAAATATTAATTAATATTGCATAGATTTATTAATTTTTTTAAATTTATTATTTTGCTCAATACTGATTTCTGTTCATTCGGCAGCAATATATTGCATATTTAGCGACAGAATATAGTAAATTTGAGGAGTCATATATAAATATAGATATATTTCTTTTTATTGATGAATAGAAATAGCTTTAGCCAATTAATTCTGACACGATGTGGACGTTGCTTAAGGTAATATATTTGTTACTGGAAGGCAAGCACCATCATATTTATGAAAAATATTAATTAAAGTTTTACGAGACTGGAATAAATCCATTCCATGCGATTCAGTAGATAGATAATTTAAAAACATGCTTGTTTCTTCAAATGTTTCTGTCTTTTCGCGTTAGATTTATTTATAAAATGGATGTTATTTAGCATCAGCTTAACCTTTCTATAAAAAAGAAAAACCTGTACAAATTTCGTTCCAGCCTGATATTTACAACATAATTAGATACATGCGTTCCACTTTTAAAGGACAGTATGCGATAGGTTGGGTACTTTTACTTATATTTCCAAGAGGTCGATGAAATATGGAAAGGCTTTATCGTTTGAAAGAGAAATGCATTGCACAGAATTTATCCTTTCAGTTAAATAATTTCCTCTCATTTGATTGGCTTTCCAGTTGAACGAATGCTTTCGCTTTCCAAATTGCCTTTATTATCAAAGATTTCACATGATTGATCAATTACCCTCCGAAGGAATATACTCTAACCACAAATTCATATTGTTTCGCCATCTGAAATTACCGAGAGTACACCTCCTGTTATACATCACTGACTATCATATCGATGTATATTGTGGCCATTTGTTAAAGGTTGTAACTACTGTCTATATATTACCGTTAAAAATATTAGAAATTGCAGTTATTTCCATCTAAAGTTTAAAATAAGTATCGGAGAAAGTGAAATATTCATAGACAATATTTGGTTGTGGTGCCCTAGTGAAGACACTCGAACGGTTACAAGGCCTCCTAGAATTAGATGCTCAACCCCCTTAAAATATATTTTTGTAATGTCATGAACTCATTTGCATACAGCCAATCAGAGCTCAACTATCAAACTAATTTATGAACGTATAACAAGCGATAAGATAATGTCACTTGTGTAAGGAATAACCATGCTTCTTTTGTCTTTTTATAATGCTTCTTGGTTTCGATCTTGTTTCAACCATGGCTGCATCTACGTAGCGATTTGCGTTTGTAGTTAACTTTCTGAAACAGTAATGGGAGAGGGTTGATAGCCCATCACCCTCTACCCGCATTTTTCCCATCAACATCTTGGAGTCTTAACATAATCCGATAATAAGTATAGATGCAAATGTATCTAATTACTTGTCTCCTTCTAAAATCAAATATAACTTGTTGATCGGTCGATTTACAACACTGTTCTTCCTCTTGAGTTTACTCGGTAGAGTGTGTTTTTAATATGACAACAAGGTGAAGGTGAGCTCTAATTGGCTGTATGCAAATGAGGTCATTACTTGGGTCCGGACCTCTCGTGGAAAAAAATTCGCGGTCGAGCAGGGCCCGACTTCCCGCGGCTGTATAGCTGTTCTGTACAACAATATCGAGTCCATCGTCCTTGTGAACGGTTTCTCTTCGAAACCGTTCGACATTAAGCTCCCTGTTCGCCAGGGATGTCCCCTGTCTCCGCTTTTCTATGTGTTGGCACTTGAGTCATTTCTGCAAAGGCTGGGGGCTTTAGGGTCATTTTGCGTGATCTACGCTATGGAAGAACAGAGACCATGAACGCGGATGACACTACCATCATATAGGGAACATTAGAGCGGAGTGTCCCCCACCACTAGAAAAGAACAAAGGGAGACAGGAGGAAACAGTTGTTGATGTTACACTGGCTGGGGAGGAAGAAATAAGTGAGGTGGAACCACAGAAGAAGACAGGCACCAGTGTGGAGAAAGAGGAAGAATCAAACACCGGTTGGGAAATGGCGGAGAAAAGAAGCAAGAAGAGGAGTAAACAAGAGATACACATGGTAAAAATTGACCACCAACCCACACCAACCCGGACCTCACCCACACTCGCTCAACCCCAACCCCTCCCTACAGACAACAACCCGCCCCATGCCCAGTCTGACAAAAAAACCTATGGCAAACATACAGGAGCCTCAAAATTACTCAACCTCACCTTGTAATGAAAAAATCATTTTAATGTACAATGGACAGATTGAAGAACAGGATAAAGAAGTAAATTCGTGGTGCAGAACAGTCAAGGTGGATATAGCAGGTGTAAGTGGTTTGCTCGAGAACGATTACTGTGTGCTGACAGACCTGGAAAACCTATAGAAAGTGCATAGGTATATCGAGAACTGTGTCTGTGAATAGTGGTCCACAAAAATAGACACCAGTACAATGCCGAAATAAATAAGTTACGTAGACGTTTAAAAAAAATATGATTTAGACATTTTGGTAAAAGTGACGGATTGATTATTGTGTAAACAATTATGTTTAAATGTTATAGCAAAATGGCTATTACAAAGAGTAATGCAAATGGTGGCGCTAAGGTTCAATGAAGTAGCTCGGTGGTTACACCGAGCGACTTGTTTCATTGTATAATTTCATTCATTTCATTTGTTCTGTTGTTTGTCCTCACAACGTGCTGTCCCCTCTATGTAATGCCTTTATGACAATAATAAAATAAGGTCAGAAGGTTAAAAATGCTGATAACAGTATCTGTGCTGATAAAATATAGTGTGATACTTAGTGGAAGTTATAACAATCCAACTTTTTGAGGATGATAACACTGTACGATAACACTGGAAGTTGTACAGTAACAGATAGAAACATTCTATCGACGACATCGGAATATAACAATTTCTGCCAGAGCGACAACGGTCGTCAAAAGACATATAGAACAGTGGCAAAATACCTCTTTACAACACTATTACACCAACAAATGCTGCAATTATTGAAGTGTTTAGGAATTACCGGAAAAGTGTTCTCGCAAGACTGTCATGAATTCCATAAAATAATTCAAATACAAGCCTGTGAAGCATACTACAGAGTATATGAGCAAATCTTCGAGAAAGAACGTAAACTTACAGCCCGAGGATGTAAGACTGAGAGTGATGGTGGAGGGTAGGCCGCCCTTAAGCTACGCATGTGGAGAAACAGGCCACCTGAAGTCGAGGAACCCCACCGAGAGAACAACAGATGGAACCAACAGAGAAGCAGGAGAGTGCAGACCAAGTGATACACGTTGAAGTAAAGGAGACAAAAACAGAAGAAGAATTCACGGCAGTAAAAAAAAGAAAGAGAAGTGAAAGAATAAGCTCTCCGCCAGAGAGGCAGAAAGAGAAAAAAGTTGAAAAAGAGGTTGTCAAGGAAATCAGAAGGGTGGAATTGGAAATGATGATTCACAAGGAGATTGGAAAGCATCTTGAAGAGGAGCTCAAGGTGGAGTTGCAGAAGGAGGAGACAACAGCAAAGACATTGGTTATACCAGTGGAGGAAAAGGATCTAGGAGAACAATTGTATGAAGGTGAAATGGAGAGCCTATTCTGAGCGGAGGAGGAAAAAGAAAACAAGTACCAGGCGCAGAGCAGGAAAGAGGGAAAACTATTAAGAAATGCGAAAAAATATCGATTGAATTTTCTGACATATGCTAAAAATAATGAAACTGAAAGGAAAATAATAAATTTTAAGTTCATTATAAGAGTGAAGCTGCCCACAGATGTGTATTCGGAGAGCGTGGAGGCATTGTGGTCGGCAAGGAGATAGAACAAGCTGAAGGATATGTGTGGAAGAGGAATTGATCCGCCAAGAGTAAGGGTGGAATTCGAGGAATTGCCTCTAGTGGTAGAACTGAAAGATCTCGAACCTTTTATGAAATATTAAAAAAGGAAAAAGTAATTAAAATTGCTTTATTTGGAGAAAAAGTAAAATTGTTTTATTTTATTTTCATTTTTTTTATTTATTTATTTTTTTTTGAAAAAGGGGATAAAGCGATAAGGAAAGAAATCAAAGGAAAATTGAACGATTATATAAACTGTGTATTTAAATGTTCAAATGGCACTGCAAGGGAGTGAGGCCCATGCAGCCATTTCATTTTCATTATAATATAACACCTTCATTTTCATTTGTTTCGTGTTTTTGTTTTGTGTGTTTTTTGTCCCCATTGTGGTGTTCTGCCCTTGTGCTGCCCAATCTGTGTTGTGTCCGAGGTGCCCAAATAAAGTAATTGTAGTAGATGGTGAGAGATAGTTGTATCTTTACTGGTTATATTCTATACCAAAGTGAGCGTTATAACAATCCGACATTTGAAGGATTACACGAATTTGCATACCACACACATGATGTTAGGTGGGTGGGGGGTCTTCCTTATACATTCGAAATTAGTGAATACCTTGGTTCATTCGTACGAAGATATTATGTAGAGAACAGGGAGAATTAGTTATGTTTTCGTAACTGAGAGCAAAGCAAGAATACGCGAAAAGTAAATGTGCTGCACGTAACAACAATCGACAAAGTTTATACAACTATCCCAGGAACAGGTGTAGAAGCGCTCGGAATTTGGAACAAACACAGTGAATTGCAGTGTCGTTTGATTACACGTAACGTTACGCTTAATTTGTAGTTTTGTGGTTCCTCGAAACGGCGTACAAATTGGTGCAGCTGAGGATTGGACCATAGGTTTGATGAACGTCGCTGTTGATGAGGATAAATCCTGAACTCTAGGAGGAAAAAGGAAACCAAAAAGGAAGAACTCTGAATACCTAACATCTGACCCATGTCAGAGCTCCAAGTTACCAGACGTGTGGTATTGAAGACCATTTGAATTATTGTATTTAGATAAGTATTTTCCAGGAAAGAAACAAAACATTAGCTACTAGTTTTCACACTATCAAATAACTCAATATAAAACACTAAGATAAGAATGAAATACTAAAACATAACGAATTGCATGCAATATGATGGATCCTCTTTGAAGAATCTAAACAACGTCGAAACGGAAGCACATTTATAGATTATATGACATGATGCTCAGCTAAAACAGGCTATACGGTTGTTGGAGTACAGGCCAGGTGTCTGAATTAAATGTGGGGCCTAACATTCGCAGAGTATTTTAAGAGGTGCCTAATTCTTACATCAGAGTGAATGAGTTGAATTCACTATTATTTGTATTGAGTTCTAAACATCGAAATTGGTTTAGTTTATAGTAACCCATCTCAGTTTACTACACACACACACACACACACACACACACACACACAAACACAAAGAAGCGCACAGAGACACATATACATACACATACACACACACACACACACATTTTCTTTCTCTCACGTGCACACACACACATATATGTTGACATGTTTGTATATTTATATATACGTATGTGTGTCTGTATATATTCTGCTTGAATGCTTTTAAGTACATCTATGCTGATAATGCATATACAGCTATGGTTTGTATATATACAAATATCAAATAAAGTGTAAAATTTTGTAATGCAGTAATATTTCCTTTGAGCCAATAAAGACAACTTTATGATCTTAAAAAAACTCTTTTATTTGGATTCAATAGATTGCTAATATTTTTTATGTGTGTCTTCATGTTCTTATATCAAATCTTGGGAAGATCGTATTTGTTCTTCATATATTCATATTCCATAAATAGATACACAAATTAGAGAAATATTTGAATCGGATTATTATTTCTATTGTTTGATTGCAGGCAGACTGAAACAGCCCAGACACATTTTCAGATATTTCAGAGAAACAGATGAAGATGCTAGTTTAATCTTTGAGCGAGAAACCTGCTGGAATGTTCGTAATTCAGTTGACTTGGAAAAGAAACTCATAGAGTATGTGTGGTGTTACACCGTGCGAGAGATAAAACAAATCAAGTCAAACATGTTATGCCCACCAAATACAACTTAGAAAGGCTGAAGTTTTATTAGAGAGACTCAACCAATAAGCAACGCATTGGGATCAAACAAATTATTAGCTTCAGGTAACTAAACTTATCATAAATAATTGAGAAATATAAGATTATCAAGAATATTTTTGAGGCTAAATTTCTGCCATGTATATTGAATCAAGAGAGAATATGTTATATCGTTGCTGAAAGACGATCTTGTTAAGTAAATTTTATTTCTCTGGAGAAATGACACGTAAGGCTGGAAACGTGGTAATTGAATAATATAAAATAGTAGCATACTGGGAAACTAATTTAGAGCATAGGCAATATAGACCCAATAAGTTCTTGCGTGATGAGGGTTTCATTATCGGACATTAACACATGATAGAACATCAACCCTAATATCAATATCGTTCCTTAAGATTCACATCCTTCTGTATCACACAAAAGCGGAAAAGGAAAAACCTTTTTTATTATTTTATATGAGACGACCACCTTCTTCATCCACTGACTAGACAGCACACGGAATCGATATAACTGATCTGGAAGGTTTTTTGAAAGCAACTGTCAGTCCATTACTGGAAAACAAACACAAATATACAAACATAAATAACAAAAATAAACGATAACGTTCTAATCCGATCAAACAGTGAATAACGTAATAGAAAAGTAGGAATTGCAGGGAAAACAAATGCACTCTAAATATTCCCATCCTCCAATCACCGAATTTTCTTTGTCAAGTTTATTCAAAGACGTTCGAAGTTCTTAACTAATACTTTACTACAATAAATAAGATTTGAATAATAACGAAAGAGCTTTAGTCAGTTCAGATTGACTCTGCTGGTACAATAAGATACAACCGACAAACAACAATGTGTACACAGTTGCTAACCAAGCGAATATTACACCAGTTCAGTGTGGATGTTGATCTGTTTGACTGAGTTTCTTATAAGCAGATGTAATTGTGTGCTGGTGAAAGCATGTATTAAATTGTAATCTTCTACAGACATAAGTCGATTGAAAGCACTGTTCCATTTCAATTTATTTGCATAGCAATAGATGCAAATATCTACAACTATATACATATACTTACAAAGTTTTAGAGAGTAGCACACTCTTACATTCATAGAAAACTATGTGAATATATGTGACAGTCTTCATATTTGCACATGTGTGCATATATACGCATACACTAACAAAGCACGCTCAGATATAGATATTTATACATACATACATGTATATGTGTATATATATCTATATATATATCTATATATATATATATATATATATATATATATATATATATATATATATATATATATATATATGTGTGTGTGTGTGTGTGTGTGTGTGTGTGTGTGTGTGTGTGTGTGTGTGTGTATACAAATTCGAGTGTGAGGCTGTATTTGCATATGTATGCATATATAACGTTCGTTTTCGCAAGATTCTTGAGGGTAATATGTGTTGAAAGAAACAGAGTGAAAAAGATAATTTGGTAATAAAAAACACACGGGGACATTGCATTTGATATAATTTTAATAACTATGTGTTAACAGTTAAATAATTGACTAATTAATTCTTTGATCGACAGTTTGCGACTGAAGATCAGAGGGTTCACCTGTTGGACAATATCGAAGCCTGCGGCGAAGCTATTGTGACTACCAACAGAATGGTTGAGTAACTCAGATTAAACTATGCATCAGTTAATTAGTTAAAAATCTTATGCGTAATATTACTATCATCTGTAGTACAAACGCTGTGCTATTTTTATTGGCTAAGTTAATATTATATATATATATATATATATATATATATATAAAATTTAAAGAAAATTGAAAGTAGAGAAGTACTGATGAACAATAATTGACTTGCAGCAATTATTATTTATTAATTCAGTTCTAATAGAATGCATCCCAACTAACATCTGATTCTGCTTCCAATTTTTATGGTATTGATATGCAAACATACGTAAAAATATTAATGATACTTCGTAATACAACCAATCTGATACAAAGAGCTTCATGAGAGTGAAGTATAAATGAAAAGCATACAAAAAAAAAGGAGACGTTGATTATAGTTGCAATCATAAAATGTTGCTTGTGTGTCTCTGACCTAAAATGGTATGTTTACAACAATATTCAACAATATGCGTATATATATATATATATATACGCATATACATATAGATGCATTTGTAAACTTAATTGCTTGCTGTTATTTGTTTATTATTTAATGCGTGCTGTTGCGGTTGTTCTTCCGGAATATACTGATATATCTCTACCTTTTTAGTTATTTGACACTTATTATTACTAAGACAATATTTACTTCATAATATATAGCATATCGTTTATAGAAATTGAATTGTTACATCCCAAACTATACACGTGATATATTTTTCGCAAATTACTCTAAATAGTATCACGTAGCTTTAAGCAGTTTGCTGGACGTCTTATCATTTTGCCTGTGGGGATTTATTTCTCACCATGTTGCTTTTCTAAATATATTTGCCAATGCTGTGTTTGATTATATATTTGTCTTTTATGAAATTTGCACAATCATATCCGGATTCTGAATTCTATCATATTTTGCAGGAACTGTGTATTTATTTCTTGCTTTCTCATTGGCTGGTTCAAAATTTTACTTTTGTTTACTGTTTGATCACAACATTTCATTTCACCTTTTAAATATCTGAGGCTTTGTAATTTTGATAACATTATAGTCTAGAGATCGCTGAGATTGTTATCTACATACTTGATGTTTCTTTTAATTTTCTTTTCGTCTTCTGGATACGTTTTACTTGAAATGTATTTCATACTTCATAGATTCTCATATTGGATCTCAAATAATCAACACTGAGTTTGCTGTATTTTGACCTGCCACTATCCAACGTTCAATGTCACTTTCCTTACCACACTCTCATATATGTATATATCGTTGGTGGAGAAGAAAGAAAGCCGTGACCAACCCTATAGATTATACAAACTGTTCGAATTTACATTCAGATTTAGAGAAAGCGTTCATGTTCGCAAGAGATATTGAAATAATGCTTCATACACATGAGAATTTATCATGATCTGACTTGTCAAACACATGTGACAGTTGTTTCTGCGTTACATTTCGACGACGCTATGTAGTGAATACTCTAACACAAGGGATTGGAATATGAACAGTTTTGAGATTCGACGGAGCTACGCAGAAGGCAATAAAAAGTGAATTATGAGATAGTAGCTAAATTTAATATCATAGTCCTGGTTCTCATGAAACGTATGAATAATATCAATAGAAGGATTCATAAACAGCTGAAGGAATCTGAGTGCGATTAACATGCACATATATTGCGGTCTTCGTATATACACCAGCAATAAATTGTTATACTTTTACTAAAAAGTAGAGAATATAAATTTGGTTGAATTTATTTTGAACATATAGTATTTCATATTCTTGTAATCTGATGAACATTCCCAAGTGCAATGAAATTGCTAATATAGAAGGTCGATACACAGATAAATAGCTGATTTGTAGAATCTAGTTGACTAATTTCAATACAATGTCTGGTACGTCTACAAAACTTCAGATCTCTATATGTTTCATTTTATTCTTGCATAAGTAGACTCACCAGAGGAAATAACATTTAATATATTCAGAATGTTAATGCAATTTCATTATATACTCTAATTTTTCTTTTAGCAATGTAATTAATCATTTTAAAATATTATAAAATATTGTTTTTTTTTTGTTTTCATGAATAAAACATTTACTATAATTATCATTATAAACAAGTAAAAAGCAACAAATAAATGTTGAATGCCATTATTGTAAATTGTTACACAATGCAAAGTCGTTGTTGTTCTTTTGTTTCAATAAACATCAGTATACATTACATAAAGTCACAACTATAATAACGTGGTGCAATAAAAGATAAAGCACTACGAATAAAATATTTTCGGAGAAGCTATGTAATTTTGTGACCTACTAGTCTCACTGAACAAGTAATACAGTATATGGTTCAAATTATATAATGACAACGATATAAAACAATACAACTATGGCAAATACATTAGCTTCCTCGCCTACACATCGAGAATTAGGATTGTATATTTCATATAATATTGACAAATATGCACCTTGTATTCTTTATCATTGTGTGTATCAATATCAAACGCTATTCTTTTATGTACAAATAATTACTCCTCGAGGACCATGGATAGATTTTATTTTTGAATTAAATCTAACGGTTCAAGAGAGGCTTTCAATATGATATAACTGTCACTATGACAGTGCTGCTAATAAACACAAATGTATTTTGTCTGATGGGCTGATAATCACTGGCATACAATCTTCAGAACCTGGCATACACACGTTCACTATTCTCTTCCCTACTGTTCTTACATCTCGCTCGTTTCTATTGCTTCTACATTAGATACTGTTCCTTCATCTAATCTTGATAGATTCTCTATTCTCTCACTTCTTACTCTATCACTCTATCATGAAACCTGCTGTGCCTAGCCCTAGATACTTTGCACTAACCACTGCTTATAACTCTATATCTCCAGAATATAACACCAATGAGTCTCCCTTTGCTTATACAAGATTTCGGATGAGGACTGGCAAACGTTTTAAAAAATCATTACTGAAATAGTGCGCACTGATGTTAGATATTCAGCAATATCGAGACTACCAAAATATGTATATACATTTAATTGCATTGCATTAAAATCAAAAAGATAAACTAAACAAATAACAGTAAGGTACTTAGGCGAATCTAATCAATTTTGTTGTTAAGAAAATTTTGCGATACGATATTTCATTTATTAATATTTCATCAATAGATTGTGTCAAACTCCATTCGAAAGAAAACTAATCTGTGATTATGTGAAATAAATCAATAATATAAAACATCAGTGAACAACCTTTTAGCCGCATCAAGAAGGAATCGTCCAATTTTAATTCCTTAGTATTGAAGTAGGAAGCATACACGCAATTACACGGCCTCCCGGTATTGGATAGCTAGTTCTCTCATAACTCAGCTAACAACTTCATGAGAAAATAACCTTTGAATATATCACTGAATTGTGAAAACATATAAAATATTACAGTACACTACGGGAGAAAACAATAAGCAGTGTATGAAGTCATAACTGACAGATAAATAGTTTGATGAAATTTTATGTAATAATGAGAACAACTATCATAACACGACAAATTGTTTCGTAAATTAAAAAGTATTACATTTATTAATAAATAAATTACTTACATGCCTGCATAATATCTAAAAATGTTTAATTTGCGTAATAACTTTGCATCGAAAATATATTCATCAAAGAATTAATTTCAGCTGAGGACATATCTTAAATTCTGCATACATTTTCAAGTAACTTTTACAATTTGAATTAATTCAGATATATAAGCAATTTATTTAATAAATATGATAATATGATTTATTTACATATTTTTAAGTTACGAATTAATTTCTCGTGATATTAGAACTTTTTTTTATGATAAATATAATATCATCAAGCTATTTTTCCGTCCTTTAAGAATTATATATATATATATATATATATATATATATATATATATATATATATATATATATATATATATATGTATATATATATATATATATAAATATATATTTTCCTATATATATATACATGCACACACACGCGTGTGCATGTGTGTGTTTGTGTGTATGTCTATGCGTGTGCGCATATGTGTATATAAGTATATACGTGGTTGATGCATACAACACTTCTCATTATTAGATGGAATTTCCAGGCACTAAGACAAATAGAAAAGACCACATAAGGATCAAAATCATAGTCAGTATAAATATATATATATATATATCGTGGTTTAATGCCAATCATAATTTAGTAACACATTTGAATCCACGTTTGTGCAAGAGCAATAGACTTAATCTCATCAGGTGACCTTGCTATAGATTATGATTAACATAACAAAGGTGGCTGTTGTTAAAGTTCTAAATTTACAATTTTCCAGAAAATTAGAAAAAAAACTATTATAGAATGCAACATTTTAATTACGACTGTTTAATACTTGAGAGTTACTTCCTGGGAGAGAAACGAAGAGTTCATTCTCTGATGAGAAGACGAAAGTAGAACTCAAATAAAGAACGTAAGACGTTAAGTTATGTGAGTGGGAAGGGCATGAGGATAAGTAAAAAGAGAGTGATAGAATGCATGGTTAAAAAGAGAGTAGTTAGAAGAGAGGGTGTGAGAGAGAAAAATATACAGAGAGACATATACAGAGGGAAAAAAGTGTGATGAAGCAAAAGAGAGGGTGTGGAAAGTTAAATAGGAACAGAAATACGAAATTGGTAAAGTAAAGTGAAATGATACTATAGCAGATTTAAGATGGGTTTATGAAAAGTAGTGAATGAATGAACATGCGTACAGTAGCTGGCAAAATGGAAGTAGAGAGAAAAAGGTTATTGAATTAAATAAAAGCCTGGACCAACATCATCGAATTAGCTAACATTATGCTAAATGATCAGAATTCCTGAACGACAAGAATTGATTATATATCGCGTTTGAGCACTAAGATCTGAACGAGGTGAAATTTAATACGATTTTCACCAGGTATTTCATAAATATTCTTCTTCTTAAACATATATATATATATATATATATATGTGTGTGCGCGCGCGTGTGTGTATAAATGTATATATATATATATATATATATATATATATATATATATGTTTATGTATATATACATTTCTATAGTATATATATATATAGGCGGGAGAGATATGTAATAATATACATATGGAAAATACTGCAAGGACTGGTGCCAAACTTTGGTATCAAGTACTACAGGAATGCCTGCACGGGTCGCCACTGCATGGTACCAAAGGTACCGTCCACTGCATCTCACATAAGAACGAGATACTGCAGCAGCCTCGGTTTCAGAGGACCTCAGCTCTTCAATGCCCTGCCAAAACATTTGAGAGACATGCAAGACATGGATTCGGAGGTCTTCAAGACAAAACTTGACGCTTTCCTCTCCACGATACCAGACGAACCAATGGCTCGTAATGAGACGCAGCTTAGGGCAGCTGTGTCAAATTCTCTTATACACCAGATGTGCCATCAAAACTCTTGATTGGACCATGTCAGGTGGGGGAGAAGAGCCATGCAAGGAACGTGAAAATCACGGTGGTGCACCAGCATGACCGCAGCCACTTGGCTGAAACAAATAAATAAATAAATAAATAAATAAAATATATATATATATATATATATATATATATATATATATATATATATATATATATATATATATATATATATATATATGTATATAATTATGTAGACATATATATAGCTAAAAATATATCTATCATATATATTATAGGTATTATATATATATATGCATAGATTATATATGATATATATATATATATATATATATATATATATACATATATATATATATATATATATATATATATATATATATATATATATATATATATACATATATATATGATATATGTATATATTATATATACATATAACATATAGATTATATATATATATATATATATATATAAATATATATATATATATATATATATATATATATATATATAAATATATATATATATATATATATATATATATATATATATACATATATATATGATATATGTATATATTATATATACATATAACATATAGATTATATATATATATATATATATATAAATATATATATATATATATATATATATATATATATATATATATATATATATATATATATATATATATATATATATATATATATATATATATATATATATATATATATATATATATATATATATATATATATATATATATATATATATATATATATATATATATATATATATATATATTTATATATATATATATATATATTCTTTTTCTCGTTTCAGCTAAACGGATTTGGTCATGCCGGAGCACCACCATAGTTTTCTGACTTCCCCAGTCTGGATATTTCACTTCATGACTCCTGTGCGAGCCTTTAGCCCAGCTGTTGGTACATTTCACGTATACGAGAGTTTGATTCCGCTGCCCTCGTCTCTAGCCCATGTTTGGCTAACATTTGTAGCAGGGTATTGAAAAGCTGTTTGATTTTGAACCATAGATTATTGCAGTAACTGGTGCTAAATTTAGTAGATGATGATGGTACCGTTGGTACAATACAATGGTGTCAGTATAACACTCAATGTGAAAGTTAGGTACGAGACGTTCTAGAATATTCCACATGTATATTATTCCATATCCCTCACACCTTCGCTCCAGGGAGTAAAGCTGTAGTTTTCTCAGAATTTCTCTGTAGCTCATCCGCTGCAGTCTTTCAAACCTTTTAGTGTAGAGGTGTTGGACTGTTTCAAGCTTTGTTGTTACTTTGGCACTAGGTAGTGGCCATAATTGGGAGCCGTAGTGCAGGTGGCTGCGAATCAAGTTTTTCTTTCCCCAGGGTTACCATAATTGCTTAGTCTCTTCAGTGACCTCAGTATCCACCTTGCCAGTTGTCTACACTTTGCTGCCATCTTACTAATGTGCATAATGACGCGTTATTCCACATATTGATCCCCAAGTCTCTCACTAACTGTTACTCTGGGACTGGTGTGCCTTCGAGTCCTGTATAAGGAGATTGTTCTGTATTCGTGAGTTGATAATGTAATGCTTGAATTTGTCCAGCATTATTAAACTGCATGTTTTTGTTTTTTTTTAATATTTCAGCCAACTTGTATATTGAATTTATGTCTCGATGTAAAATTGACATATCTTGGATTTTCATTGACTGTCAATATTGTGTATCATCCGTATAGTTCGTGACAGTGGTTGTCCGAGTGAACACGGACAAATCTAAGGGGGATATTATGAACAGCAACGGCCCAAGAACATATCCCTGGGTGACACAACTTAGGATTTAATTTTCCCGGAAAGGGTCACAGTTAGGATCAACTAACTGATTTTTAATGAAGTCATGCAGCCACTCACCCAGGTTAGCAGTAATGCAAAGATCACGTTGCTTATGATTTATCATGTCATACTGCAAGACCCAGTCATAGTGCTGTAGGAGATGTGTGAGGCATCTGCTTCCTAGACGGAAGCAATACAGTGTATTGATCAATAGGTCATTTACTTCTAGGAATATCATTAATTTTATTGTGACGATCCGCTCCATGATGTTATATATACATATATATATATATATATATATGTGTGTGTGTGTGTGTGTGTGTGTGTGTGTGTGTGTGTGTGTGTGTGTGTGTATAACGATATATTTATGTGGAGAATGGAGCAACACATACAAGAAGAAGCAATTCTGTTGGGCTAGTTAGCCGTTGTTTTATTATGTGGAGGTTATGTAATTAGTCATTTACGCACGTTTCAATATGGCCAATAGTTTGGCAGATCTCTTCAGAATGTTGAGGAGTGTGTTAAGAGTTCATAATGTGAGAGATGTAGGACACATTATTAGTGTATATATCAATGTATATGGTGGTATAATAATAGCGATAGGTAAAAAAAGCCTTACGTTTTAGATGAAGTTGTGTTGGTCTTCCTGTAAAGGGATGTAGGATGGGTGCTATTTAAGCTCATTATTCCGATTTTAATCAACTGCATCTCCACGTGATTTTATGATTGAGGAATGCGTCGTATATTTATAGCAGCGGCGGTGTTAGTACAGGGAAGCAACCCTAAATTTAGGTGAAAAGGAAGCTAACTCTGGACTTATTCGTAACTAATTATAATTCATTATACTTAGAAGGAAAATTATTTTATGCATATTTAGTTTTACTTAGGAAGTGTAATGTAATATATATTTAATTATACTTGGAGAATGAATATTTAGTAGGCTATCATTTACCTATATAACGATATATATATACACGCACACATATATGACATATTTATATATATGATATATATATATATATATATATATATATATATATATATATATATATACTTATTTATATATACTTATTCATATATATATATATATATATATATATATATATATATATATATGTATATATATATATATATATATATATACATATATATATATATATATATATATATATATATATATATATATGAATAAGTATATATATATATATATATATATATATATATATATGAATAAGTATATATATATATATATATATATATATATATATATATATATATATATATATATATATATATATATATATATATATATATATATATATATATATATATATATATATATATATATATATTATAGTTTCAGCTTAGAACTGCGGCCATTCTGATGCACCGCCATGTTGCTACACTGTTATTCCAGGGAGCCTCTTACAATTTGTGGCACTTGCTGAAGAGTGGAATTTGATTTAGCAACCCTCATTTGCACCTCCTGCCGCGAAGTAGGTTCATCTGGGACTCTCGACAGGAAGAGATCCAGCTTTGATTTAAAAACCCCTACATCTACTTTGTGCCGGTTCCTCAGGCTCTTCGGAAGAATATTAAAAAGCTGTGGGCCCCTGAAACCCAAACCGTTGGAGTAACTCGTCCTGAAGCGCGATGGCTTCGCTGAGATCTTTGGCACTATGCAGTGTCGTCCCGTTCTAGCATTGGTTTAGCTTTCAATGCCAACATTTGGCACAATTCCTTGCAGGATCTTCCAGATGTATATTACTGCATACCTCTCCCGCCTTCTCTCCAGGGAGTAGAGTCTTAGCTGTTTCAGCCTTTCCCAGTAGCTGAGCAGTTGCAAAGAGACAATCTTTTTTGTGAATCTTCTCTGGATTGCTTCAAGGTCTGCTGTTAATTTCACACTGCTGGGTGACCAGAGCTGTGAGCAGTAATCCAGGCGGCTGTGGACGAATGTCCTCCAGAGGATCATCATGGTTTCCTTATCTCTGGTTCTGAATGTTCTCAGGATCCATCCAGCCAATCGTCTGCACTTTGTTGCCATCCTGGTAATGTGCACTTGGAAAGAGGCATCATCACTCATGTCGAAACCCAGGTCTCTCACTGATTTAGGCTCTGGGATTGAAATTCCCTGCGGACCAGTGTACTCTGTAAGTTTCATATTCAGTTTTGGGCGTTGGTAGCGCAGGGCTTGGAATTTTTCAGCGTTAAACTGCATATTATTATCCTCAGCCCATCTTTAAACTGAGTCCAACTCCTGCTGCAGGTGTGCAACATCACTGGAGTTCTGTATTTTGTGCGAGACTTTCGTATCGTCTGCGTAGCTTGCAAGTGTGGCTATACGAGCACTTGAAGGCATATCTGAGAGAGCGACTATAAAAAGCAATGGTCCCAAGACAGTGCTCTGTGGAACACCGGTCATTATATGTGTTTTCATAGAGGTGGCTCCATTAGCCACTACTGTCTGACTTCTATCTTTCAGAAAGTCATGTAACCACTCTCCAAGTTTTCCAGCTATGCCAAGATCACGCAGTTTGTTGCATATCACCCCATGATCCACTTTGTCAAAAGCTTTTGCAAAATCAAGTTATATTACGTCCCCATTTGAGTTGTTGAGTAACTGCCTCAAGACCCAGTCATAATGTTGTAAGAGCTGGATCAGGCAGCTCCTACCTGGTCGAAAGCCATATTGGGTATCACTCAGCAATTTATTTTCTTCAAGGAATGCGATTAGTTTTCCTCTGACTATCCTTTCCATGACTTTGCTGATGGGTGAAGTCAGAGAGATAGGCCTATAGTGTTTGGCATCTCCTCTGCTTCCCCCTTTATGGATTGGGCATATTATTCCCTCCTTCAGCTTGCTTGGCAGTCTGCCGTTTGCGAGAAAGCTCTGGAAGAGGGTCTGGAGGGGTTTTGCCAGGGCATGTTTACACGATTTAAGGAGGATTGCTGGGAAACCATCAGGACCAGCAGTTGAGTTTGTGTCCACTTCATGTATAGCTAGTAGTACATCTTCTTCGCTAATGTTGATGTATTCCATTGTAACTGCCTCACTGGTTATAGGGGAGGCAGCAAAGAAGTCCACTGGCTCGTTCACTTGTCTGTGCTCCAATGGAGTGGTGAACACACTTTTGAATTGCTCATTCAGTACCTCACTGATCCTAGTTGGATTGTATGTGAGGGAGCCATCCTCTTCGGAGAGGGGTCCAATCTTGCAGCGTACTGAGGCTGTTTCTTTTGTGTAATGAAAGAAGGCCTTTGGGTTTGACTTAATGTTATTTATAACCCAGGCTTCTTTGTCTGCTCTCTCTCTCTCACATAGGATTGCTGCAGCCTTTTTTCAATCTCCATCAGTGTCGTTTTTAGGCGGGACCTTTGGCCATTCTTGGGATGCTGGTTGAGTCGATTTGCAACTTTCGTCCGTCGTCTCATGAAGATCTTCCTCTCCCTTGGAATCTTGTTCCTATTTGTTTTGGCCTTGTGCTCTGGAGCATATTTCTGGCATATGGCTTGCACAGTAGACATGAAACATTCTAGTTTCATGTCAACGTCTGGTGTGGAGAAACATTTTGGCCAATCCTCGCTGAGGATCTCTTTCTGGATCGATTTCCAGTCCGCTTTGTGGAAGTTCAGATTGGAGAGATTTTGGGTGCTTCCTTTAGGCTGTATGTTTATTGTTTCTTTCGGCCCAAACATAGACCGCTCTATTATGTTGTGATCCGAAACTAATGTCGGCGTCACTTTCACATCATGAATGATGTCCGTATCGTTCGTGAAGCAGAGATCTAGAATGTTATTCGCACTAGTTGGTCTGAGAACAGCTTGCTCCATGAATAGGGCATTGGCGAGGTTGAGCAGGCATTCCACCTGTGCTTGCTTGCGATAAGTCATTCCTGAGAGTATGAGACCTTCGGGCCAGGAAAAATTTTGATAAGTACTGTTTTCACTTTGCTAAAGATTTTCTACTATTTGAAAATAATATGTATTCTTGTTTTTATACTATTCATTTGGTTCTTTATAGATTATTTTAATAGATAACTTATTTAACACTAAATTATTTAGAAGTTATAGTTTCATTTCAACATAATATTAGAACTTCGATTGGAATAGTGTTGATATATTTTCGATTATTTTTGATTAATATTATTTGATTAATTATTAATCTTTATAGTTTATAATATCGTTAAAGTTTTTTTAAAAATCAAAACTTTGTATATATATATATAAAGTTTAACCTTTTATTCTTAATAATTTTTTCTTTCCTAATGTTTTCATTCATAATTTTTTCCATTCACCATTTTTTCATTCATATTTTTTATTATTACGTTTGTAGAAATAAATAATCTTGTATTTTTCTATTATTCAATTGATCTTTAATTATAATAAAATAAACGTCTTTAGCTTTAAATAGTATAGCTTTAACTATTACACCGGTTAAATATGTACTAATGTTATCTTCATTATTATTTTAAACTTAAACTTCGTTCAACTTGTATTTAAAACAATGATAATTTAAAACAATGATAATTTATGTAAGATGTTTTTTGTATATACATGTTATTATAATGGATGAAGGGATGATTATTGAATGGTTATTATTTTGATATTATGATATTTTTAAAATAATTTTTCTATCTTTATATAATAAGTATTTCATATTAATTCATGTGGTACTTATTGTTGGTTGAGATATATATCTAATTATTGTTCTACTTACGATCTGACGAGTAGCTATATTTTTGAATAGAACTTATTTTCGATAATTTCAATTGATTTTAATCGATTTAAATTTCTTTTCTATTTGAAAATTGTTTATGAAACACGTGTAATTTTTTTATTATATTTATCTTATGATATTTACTTTACTTTATATTATACTCATTTATTGTGCTTTTAATTATTAATTTTTCTATATGTGATAGTGGATTTTCATCGATGTGTTCTTGAAAATTGGTTATTTTCCCTAAAACTATATATTTTATATATACTTTATCTATAAGGCTCAATTTAATTTTAATTTTTTATAAATTGATTTTAATTGAGTTTTTTACTTGTAATTTTGGATTTTGTCCCTAATATTATTATTATATACATATATATATATATGTATATATATATATATATATATATATATATATATATATATATATATATATATATATATATATATATATATATATATATATATATATATATATATATATATATATGAATATATATACGTTTATTTGCATATGTATATCTATTGCATACAGTGCATATTTAACAAAATAGATAACATATTTTCATATATAATATTATACAACATATCAAGTATTTATACACGAACGAGATGACCTTGTAGAAGACAATTTACATGCTAGAAAGAGCAGGAAAATCCCGAATATGATTTTCATACCTAAACTAAAACGCAAGTTTCTACATTAATGCACAAATAAATTAATTGGTTTCTATACCTTGTCAATGACGTCACCATATTAATATATAATTCAATAGCTAATACGTAACAAGAACAGACGTGACCGCGTCTTCTATTCTTTGGACTTTTCCTATATTTCTGAGGAAGATCTCCGATCGAAATGTTAAATCCTCTTTGTTTTCTTTCCTTTCCTGAGCGTCCAATAAAACTGTGATTTTTCCACGTTCTCGTGTTGTTTTTCATGTTTTTTTCATGTTTTTTTCTTGTTTGTTCTAATTTAAATTGAGTATATATATAATGTATATAAATTTATATATATTATATATATTATATTTATATATCTTATGCATACATATAATTACATACATGCATACATACATACATACACACACACACACACACACACACACACACACACACACACACACACACACACACACACATATATATATATATATATATATATATATATATATATATGTGAAAAATTAAGTGAAAGCTATGAAAGATTTCAGAACATTTACAAAGAGAACATCTTGCAGCTGTTTCCGATATATTTTATATTTCCCTTCACCATAGACAGTTCGAGAAAATTTTTTAAGCAAGTATTATTATAGAGAAGATATTAAATACTATCTCACGTCTGTTTCCCTTCCTCCATATCACTCTGTATTTCGTATCTCTTCTATAACAACTATTGCTCAACCATTTTCTAGCACCGTGTCAGTTGAAGGGGTACATAAAGTATAACGGTAACCGCTGTAAGACCTCTTTATAAATGTTTTGACATTTTTCATAGACTTGGATGTTTTAATCTTATGGTGTTAATTTTTATACATATGCATGCTAAAAAATGACCGACTTTCGACTCTGCATTGATAGAGCTATTGAACCTAGAGCTTATCTATAGTATATCAACAGCACTTACTCAGCATTCACTTACCTCTTTGAATCTTCTTGACACCATTATTTCTCGTAATCCCTATATTTATATATATATATGTATATATGTATATATATATATATATATATATATATATATATATATATATATATATATATATATATATATATATGCATATATATTTGAATATAATATATATATTTATATATTATACATAACTATCTATCTATCTATCTATCTATCTATCTATCTATCTATCTATCTATATATATATATATATATATATATATATATATATATATATATATATATATATATATATATATATATATATATATATATACACAAGCAGTATAACCCGACGTTGTCCGGGTGTGACTTATTACGCCATCTACGATAAGTCGTGCTAGGTGAAAATCAACTAAAAAAGAAAGCCTTAGAATGAAAACAAACCTTATGATGTAAATATGTTCATAATTCAAAAGATGAAATTTATAGGGAAAGTCTGAAGGCTGTTTTGTGTAACATTATTAAGTGTACGTAAATTCCATCCTTCTAATTGGCTATACAAATGCTTGTGCAAGACAACGTTTTGGGCTGCCTTGATTATACATAGCATGGTAATTCCTTTTCGCAGGAGGTAGGACGGCAATTTCTGATGGAGCAATTGCTGGTGATCTGTTGCTACACAGTTCTGCTTGAATTCTACAAGATTGGGCATTAGATGATGATGCACCATTTTGGATTATGTTCAAAGTAGCTTCTGGAATGTGGTGAATTGCTGCAGTCTGTCGCTGTCTTTTTTAACCGGTTGCTTTCTTTCCCCAGCAAGCTCTCTTGTTTGGAGGCATAATCTATGTAAATATTAAACAGAACAACAAAAGTTATAACAGATTGGAGGGTTGGTAGTTTTCACATTTCGGTGCTTTTTCAGATTAACACCCGCACAATTACGTAACCCTAACCCTAAAACCGTAACCGTAAAACTAACCCTCATCGTAACCCTAAAACCCCAACCCTGACCGAAAAAACCATGACCCTAACACCCTAGTGAACATCATGCGGGTGTTAATCTGAATAATAATAATAATAATAATGACCTCTTCAGATCAAACTCCCAACCCACAACTAAGTCTTAAGTGTATATATATATATATGGGCAACACACACACACATATACACCCTAAATAAAAAAAATGTTAGTAAGTACAGAACTTCAGCATTATATATTAAGATGGGCAACACACACACACTAAATAAAAAAATGACAGGTATTTGTATGTATGTGTGTACTAATGTGTATTCTGTGTCTATATATGGTAGTAAGTAAATGTGTTTTAAGAAAGATATTAAAAAATTCAGTTTGTAAGGAATAAATGTTTGACTGTCGATCGTATTTGGAGGAGAATGACATATATGTGTATGTATGAGTGTGTGAGTTCAAATTCCGCCGAAGTTGACTTTGCCTTTCATCCTTTCGGGTTCTAAAAACTAAGTACCATTTGAACACAGGGGTCAATATAATTGACTATTTCTCCACCTGCCCGAAGCCGCCGTTGTGAGAAAAATATAAAATAATAATAATAATAAATAAATAATAATAATAATAATAATAATAACCTCTGCCGATCAAACTCCCAGCCCACAAGGAAGTCTTAAGTGTATATATATATATAGGCAACACACACACTAAATAAAAAAGATGTTAGTAAGTAAAAGTGTTTTAAAAAAGATTGTTAAATTTTCAGATTTTCACTACAGTGTTCGGGTTAGGGTATGTTAGGGTTAGGTAGGTAATGATGCGGGTGTTAATCTCAAGATTTACGAAAAGATTTTCAAACAAATCTCACAGTTTGTAGCGAATAAATGTTTATTGATCGTATTTGACAAAGATGTCTCGCTGGTGAAGGACGGTGTTAGAAATGGAAAGTAAACTTACAATTCCCGCCAATTAGAATGAGGTCATTGGTAACCATAGGTACATATATATGTGTGTATTTACGTATGATTGGTAGTGTCTGTTTATTTGACTCTCACTCTCCTTCGTTTCTTTGTCTTTTTCCTTGGATCGTTCGTAAACGTTCATAAGAGAAAGTAGCAATTAAAATGATGTGTAAGAGGAATAGAAATAGTTAATTTTAGAGGGGCAAAGTAATTTTGTATGTAGTTTTAGTATCTGTCATTACAGTATCGAAATGTGATTGTTTCAGTTTTGATCTTTTTGTATTTGTTGTTGGATTGTTCGTAAAGATTCATAGGAGAAAGTAGGAGTTGAAAGGGTTTGTATTAGAAAGAGTAAATTAGATTTTATTAGGGAGAAAATGTTTACTTCTGTAGTTTTATGGATTTTATTCATTATTAGGAAATTTTTTGGAGTGAAAAAATGACGCAGTGACCTAACAAATTGTATTTAGAATACTATATTAATAGTAAATGTATGAATTTTAAACACACACACACACACACACACACACACAGAATCTACCTTTAATAGTATAGATACATGTACATATATAATTATATATATATATATATATATATATATATATATATATATATATATATATATATATATATATATATATATATATATATATATATCCATATATACATATATAATATATGTATATATAAATATATATGTATGTATCCATAGATGCACATACATAAATACACACACACACACACACATATATATATATATGTATATATATATATATATATATATATATATATATATATATATATATATATATATATATATATATATATATATATATATATATATATATATATATATATATATATATATATATATATATATATATATATATATATATATATATATATATATATATATATATATATATATATATATATATATATAGATGTGAATATATATATTTACACTCGTTTCTGTAATGGTGCTCCACCATGGTTTTTCTGAGTTCTTCAGTTTGGATATATTTCACATCACTACTCCTCTATGTGCGCTTGTCCCAACTGTTGTTACATTTTGTGTACAGGTAATTTTCATCATACTTCTCTTGTCTGTACCGCATGTTGGAGTGTTGGTTGATCCAGTATTATGGAGAGTAACATGTGTAGTTTCTTTCTGAAAATATCTACTTGAGCATTGAGATATGAACCATGTGAAATTGAATCCTGTTTCCACCAGTTGTGCCATTAACATTTTCCATCATAGATAATTTTGTCATTGAGGTGTTATGGTAGATATTTAACTCAATTTTTCACAATAATAATCTGTTTCGCTTTCTGGGAATCGATAACGCTTTATTACGCAATAGATAGTATTTGACGAATGAAATTATCCTTCTGTCTAGAGACGGAGGATTGACAGTGTAGAGTGTACATTATGGTAGTAAACCAGTAGGCATCTGGATCAGGGTAAAGAAAACAATGAAGAAATTCAGAAGATGTATTAAAAGTATAATATATGATAATCTGACCAAGAATATATATTTGTGCATTTTCTAAATCATTACGTCTGGAATCATTGAATCGATTATATATTACATCATACGAATGTTGGCTAGTATTTAACATCTGATCGTCATAATATTATAAAGTAAGAAAGAGCAAAACAATATGAGTATTAAATATTTAGCATTAGCTGTTAACATACAGCTGCAATCTATAATGTCACAAACAAATGGATATTATTTCTGATTTTTTTTCTCTTATAGCTGTTAATACATTTACTTTGCTTCAAAACGTATTTTAGTATATTCTGATTATTTTTATTTCGGACAGTTTTTTAGATGCTGCTTGCTAATTTCATAGTTCTTCACATTGTGAAACACATGGCAATTTGTATAACTTCAGATATATTTTTTTATTATTTTGCCTTCGCCTAACGTTCATAATTTTGCCTACGTTCCTGTCTGTCTTCCTCTCGGTATGTCTATCTATCTATCTATCTATCTATCTATCTATCTATCTATCTATCTATCTATCTATCTATCTATCTATCTATCTATCTATCTATCTATCTATCTATCTATCCATCCATCTATGTATCTATCTATATATCTATCTATCTATATATCTATCTATCTATCTATCTATATATATATATATATATATATATATATATATATATATATATATATATATATATATATATATATATATATATATATATAATACAAATAATATATGAGTATATGCATATATATGTACATGTATGTACATACCTTCATCTACATCTATATACAGATGCATATCTGGGTACTTGACGTTGCAAAAAAAAACATGGATAAAATGATAAACAGTGTACAGAAAACACACAGTGAACATTTCCTTCATCAGCTGCCACCATTAAAACACTAGCGTTTCGAAGAGTTAGGGCAGGACGCATCGTTAAAATGGCTCTTCCCACGGACACAAATTAAATTTGTTCCATTGAGGATAGTGGCGGACGGAATATAAATATGTGTGCGTGTATGTATCTCTCTATTTATCTACCATTCTCTCTTTATATATATATTTCACGAGCTACATATCGATCTAACTGTCGCTATGTCTGTATAAATATCTGTACCCAAACCCACAGAGGCATATATATATATATATATATATATATATATATATATATATATGTATGTGTGTGTGTGTGTGTGTGTGTGTGTGTGTGTGTGTGTGTGTCTGTGTGTGTGTGTTTGTGTGTGTGTGTGTGTGTGTGTGTGTGTGTGTGTCTGTGTGTCTGTGTGAGACAGGCCATTTACTTGAACCTACTTAAAATCAATAGTTTTCTTCCGATCTCTTTCACGCTTGGCACATACATCAATTATGTTCCTTCAAAACTCTTTAGAATGTTCTACTTACGGAGTAATATGGAATAATAGGGCTTCTAGGATCAGAAAGGGACAAACAATCCTCCATTTTAGTTGTACGATGACTACTGTGGACAAGGGAAGTAACTTTTTCCGATGTGAAATTTAGAAATTGATTGATTCCTTTACATTTCTATTGCTCACTTCTTTGATTGACAATCGGCAGTTGCACTCCACAAAAAGATGTTCTCCAAAACATTTCATGCAGTCGTCAACGTTTTGAAGTATATTACCAAAAGAATTGGACAGTGCCGTTTTTCAATTAAAATCTACATGATCAACAGATTTTACATATGATGAAGTGAATTTTTTTTCCAAAAAGGATAATTTTAAGATTCCCACTTCATAAATGTTACCCTCCTGTGATTCATCCTGGGCTTCATTTGGAAAACAGCCAGCAACTTTGCATTACAGAAGGTAACCTCATTCAGCTGCAGCTGCTTTGCCAAATACTACACTAACAGCCTTCTTTCACCTATGCAAAGTCAACCCCTTCGCAAAGAATATTCTGTCCGCTTAAGTGCCGCATTATTATACATGGAATCAATCATCTTCGCAGTGGCAACATCGAAGATAAGGCCGGCCAAAGCATTTAGATCGAGCCGTGTACAAACGCAACACAATCGAGCGTCTTCATAGCACATCCCTTTAACTCCGAATGCTTCCATCTGCAAACCTCCTTCGATGACCTTTGCACAGTGGGCGGCAACTTATGCAGCACTTTCAAAGATGCCTGCTCCAAACAAGGACATTTTCATAGAGATTGTCAGTATGATAATGCACTCGAAGGAGCCTCCTTGTGTCGTTCTCCGCATAAGTTCCGACACCTTTTTGCAATAATGCTGGGGGGGGGTTTTGTAAGCTGACAGAAGTACATTACTTTTGGAATAAATGCAAGGACTCAATATGCCATGACATTTTGCTGCAGACTCACCAAACCACAGATATCGATGATACTCTTACTACTTCTCTTAGACTACTCGATTATGGGAATTGGAGGTCAAAGACTGGGCGATGATATTCTCAGTACTCGAGACGGAAATGAAGACGCCTGTCTCAGTCACCTAATTCTCAAAGAAACATCTATAACACCCACAAACTCAAACAGTACATTGCTGACAAGGAATTCCTTCTCAATTCCGATAAAGCTGACGTATAAAATTTTGTGCTCGAAAAAATCTACACACATCTTCTTAGACGCACCCTTGGGAACTGGAAAAACTTTCCTCCTGAATCGTCCTATTGCAACGTTGCGGCATAATGGTGACCTTGCTATTGCTGTTGCCTCCTCAGGAATAACCTCGACTCTTCTTCACGGCGTACGAACACCACGCTCTACCTTCCAATTGCCTTTCAAGAAAACCCAACGTACCACAAAATGCATTCCTCGGGCGAAGCCATGATTTTGAAAAATGAAAACAACTATGTCACATAAATGTTCCTTGCAAGCACTTGATACCACAATGAAAGATCTTAGATCGAACAACAACATCCTTGAAATTGCGGGATATTTTCGAAAAACCATGCCTATTATACCCAAATGAACACACACCTATAAACTTGATGCCTGCCTTAAAAAATCCCTCATCTGGTTGCATATCCAATCGAAACAACTCAGCATCAACATACGATCACTCCTTCAGAGTGATCAGCCTACAACAAAGTTTAGGAAAATGCTCCTTAAAATCGGCAATGCACAAATTACGTCCGACGAGAACGGATATATTGACAATACCACCATTAGCTACTCTGTCTCCAACACTGTTAACTTCTTTCTGCCGTTTACCCAAATATTACAACAGAATATATAAAAGCAGATTTGATTCGTAACAGGGCTGTTCTTGCACCTACAAATGCAGCTGTCAATACTACACCTTACTCAATCATCTGCCTCCTCAAGAACGTTGTTATAGATCAGTTAACACCGCTACCTTCTTCGATCAGGTTACAAACTTTCCAACAGAATTTATTAACTCCCATGATTCTCCAGGAGTCCTTCTCCATGAACTTCACTTAGACGTTGGTTACCCAGTCATCGCTTATGAGCGTGGATGGAGTAAGAAGATCTATTGAAGATGATGTACTGTTATCAGCAATCAGGGAAATGAAGCAAAATATCAATAATCCTAGAAAAAAAGCTAAGTCCTTCACACAGCCAAACGATACTTCCCAATTCTACATTAATCACCACATCTCCAATGAATAATTTTAAAAATCACAAATTATTAAGAGTCCAAGTTAACCACCTGATATCAAGAGACTCCTAAGGCGAGATTCACATTTGAAAAAGAAACGATGTAACTGACTGTGGAGACCACCTTTGTGGGACATGCGAATTAATTGAGCAAAATACAACTAAACGACTCAAGAATAGGAAGGAATTAAAAGCGAATAGTACAAAATCTACTGCCTCACATCCCCAAAATGCAATGCAAACTACATGGGGAAGGTATGAAGAAAATTGAACAGTCGTGTAAATGTCCATAAACAACAAATTAGGGATTCATCTCTTAGGAATTTCCCATGGAGTGAACATCTAGATATCTGTGCAAAGGGAAAATTTTTAATATTCCCATTTTACAAAATAAACGATGAAAATTTACACCTATGAAATGGAAAAAAAACAAAACTTTATAAGAATTCAAATCCGAAATTAAACCGAAAATAGCCAACATTCCATATCATAAACTTTGGTAAAAGAATACGTATGACAAAAATCAAATGTCTCAAAATAGACTGCAAATATTACTACATTATCACAAAAATAACAACTCCGTCTTTCAGAACATTTGTGTTTGAAAGGTTTAAAGAAAGCGGTCACACACTACAAAAAAATTCTTCTCACAGAAAAGGTTACTAACATCGTCATAATAGATTATATAAAATTTTAAATATATATATACATACACACATACGTGTGTGAGGGCGTGTGTGCGTGCGTACGTGTGTGCATCAAAGTATCATGGAATGCTGTTTTACGTCGCTGGTCAAAATGTCCTTCCAAATCTGAGGGCACCATTCTTTTCCAATTTAACCGCAATTGTTCAAATAAATCGTCTTCCCATATTCATGTAAGCCTTCTTGTTCCTATCCATTGGTTACCAATCGACATCTGCACAGGCCCTCCTGGTGTACGTGAACCTTGTAATATATTTGGTGTTGTGGAGTTTGTGCTTACGGTACACTGTGTTCACATTGTTCACTCCGCCTCGTTCTCGAATTATCACCTTTCAATATGGTCTCACAATGATATTCATCGACTGGATCTTTCGATGACGCCTTTCCTCGTACCCAATCGATTTTCTGTCCTCTCTTGAATAAAAGAGTGTAGGTAGGACTGTATTAATGAAGAATCTCGAACGTATGTTATTGTCTAGCCAAGGTTTATTTAGTTAAATGCCTTCAATCTTGTAATTATATTCTCTGAGGCTTTAGCATTCATCTCTCGGTGCATATTCATTTTAAGCGCTAAGCAGACGTACCACATTACTACTTCGATTTCATTGATTTCCACCTCAATTTGATTTCCACATCGACGACTAACAGCCAAAGGAGCAGGCAAGTTTTTCTATGAAATATATTACGACAAATGTTTACTCTAATACGCCAATACAAAGAACGAACGAATACAAACTTACCTTGTGCATCGCTTTTTCTATTAAGATAAAGCTTTCAACTTTGAACAGCGACGAGGTAAACGTAACGTTGAAATCTCTTGCACTGCAAGGTAAGGTATCAAAGTGCAATATATCAAAGTGCGCAGTTAAGCGAACTCTGAACTCGGCTATCAACACCAGTAAGGAGCTAAATGTGAATGGGCTCAAGCAAACAGATTTCACCTCACCAAAGCTGCATCCCCTCTGTCTCGAATTGGTCACCAAGGATATAAACTGGACAGGTGGCGAGAGCATCAAAAGCGAGCTCCTAACAAACCTCTGATTCGCAGATGACATTGTGCACGTCACTGAAACAATTGATCAGCTATAGACCATGATGACAGTGTTAGACAAGCATAGCATACATACACATACATACATACATACATACATACATACATACATACATACATACGTACATACATACATACATTGCACACACATACATTGCACACACATAATGCAACATTGAAACATTAAATTGCCTGTAGGATATATGTATGATATTAAATCTCGGTACTTGATATAGATAATTAGCATAAATTTATTATTACAGAGAGCTGTTGAACATCGGTTTAGATTCGATTCTGGATACGCCATCAATCAATAATTTTAAAAGCCTACATCACACGAACTTTTCTGAAAATGACGTTCATTTACAACGGTTTACGAAAAATTCTGATTGTGTAACACACAGTCGTGCACTTCTTTGGCTCCATAACGATTGAATATTTCTTCTCAGTATTGCGATTACATGTGTTAGAAACGACGACTATTGTTAAATGAAGATAGTCCACTTGGAATTCATAACCAATGAGACAGACATATTGCAAAATGAAAAAAACAAAAACAATAATAATCGATAATCGTTCCTTTAGTTCATAATCACCGAATCGAAGCGGTCACAAGTAAAGTTCAAATATATTTCATGGAGCACCATGCATTTTATATGGACGCATGAATATATGTCCAAAAGATGGTATGTATATATGTATATATGTATATATGTATAGATGTATATATGTATATATGTATATAAGTATGCAAGTGCTTGTGTTTGCGCGTGTATGTGTATATGCGAGCCTGCGTGTGAGCGTGTGAGTATGTATATGTTTGCCCGCGCGTTGATAACACTGGATTTGATTCTTGTACCTATCGCTATCTGATTAATTCATTTGCAATAAATTAATGAATGGAAATCGTATTTAGTTCCTGCACAGTTTTAATTAGTAACATATTGATTAATAAATAATATATTCATCTACTATATATCAGTTAAATGCATAATGAACGGGGTTTTAATTAGTGGACATCAAAGCAAAAACACGCAAGTAAATTATACTATTTTCAAGAGAAATCAATGAGAAATATCGAAACATACATAGATATATACATATATATATATATACGTACATATATATATATATATATATATATATATATATACGTATGTATTTATGTATGTAATGTAGGTATGGATGTACCTATATGTTTATATATATATATATATATATATATATATATATATATATATATATATATATATATATATATATATATATATATATATATATATATATATATATATATATATATATATATATATATATATATATGTATATGTATATGTATATGTGTATGTTTATATATATATATATATATATATATATATATATATATATAATAATTTTCCAGAGGATATATACATACATACATATATATATATATATATATATATATATATATGCATATGTATATTTATATATATGCAAATATAAATATATTTGTGTATATATATGTGTGTTTGTGTGTGTGTGTGTGTACAATTATTTACTTATTGCTACAAAAGCATGCAACTATGTTTCAATATTAGCTTTGGTATTTTGGAATAGTAATTGTTTTGAAAATATTAAAACATTCTTATTTGATGTATCGTTTCGGAAGCACAGGTCAATAAAATAATTTGACTTACTTATATATAACATACAGTTTCCTAAGGAAAGCTTCTCTTTGGTCTGCAATTTTTCGAAAGATGAAGTACTCATGTCTGAATGAAGCAATAGAAATTGTAACATGTGGCTGAATTTTAAAATGTCTCCGCGAAAAGTAAAATATTTTTACATTCCATTCTCATGAGTCTTTCACGCATGGAAACTCATTGTTCGAGGACGGTCAATTTTGTAGGTCATGATAAACTTCATAATGTATTTAAGAGAATTATAGAAATTGTCAAAATATATAGAAAAATTCAATCATTGATTTATTGTTTTTGACACGAATATATTTTCCATTTCAGTAAATTGAAAAGCTACATAAACATTTATTTTACCGAGCACCAGGATTTCCGTTTCTTAACTAATATCTTCGTCATTCATCGAAGTTGTAAATTGTATTCTAGGATTGCTGCAAAAGCATTTCCTACAAACTGTTTTATGCTTACTGATTTATTGTTACGTATAACTGAAATTAGCATCCGAAATTGCTATTAAAATGATCGTAGTGAAATGGTGGCTAATAAGCAAACTTTGAACTAATTACAGAAGCAATAACTCCGATGACGTAAATTGCTAATAAGAATACCCAGCTCAAAATCAATGCAAATTTATCTTTCGTGTTTTTCATTTACTTGGAGACACGCTGAAGCACTGCTTTCAAGGTTTTACTCGAACAAATTGACCTCAATACTTATTTTGAAACTTGATACTTATTCTATCGGTTTCGTAACGCCAACCGCTAATTTCCAGAGCCGTACACAAAAGAAAAAGAAAACTCGGCTGTCAAATTGTGGTGAGGGACGAAAACAAACACAAGCACACACACACACACATTGATATAGACATACATACTTGGGCAAGATATCTTCGGTTTTGTCAACGCCCCCAGGCGAAGATGTATGTCTTCCAAGACATATAAATAGAGGTAGTTTGGTCGTGGTGGGAGTGTTGAGTAGCAGTCGAGTAGCTGTTGAGTAGCAGTCGAGTAGCATTTATGTAGCGGTTGGGTAGAGATTATCCGAAGGTGCTAGATAGCAGTAGCTTGAGACATAACATCTTCCTTAGGTGAAACGGCGTGGGACTGTTCCTGGAAACATGCGCCTATGCTTATATTATTTTACAAGAATCTTAAGAATAATATGTATATAGATATTAACATAAGTTACCCAGCTCAAGAAAGGGTTCTGTTATGGGATGATTCAAATTGATTGTTCAAGATGATGAAAGTTCACACATATAGATTCAAAATAACGAAGAACATTCCCTTCCCAATTAAACTCCAGATTTCTTCAAGCAATTCACACATGTATAAAAGGCATAGAATTTCTCTAAATAATGAGACCGGATGAATCTCTAAACCGAGATGATAGAACTTAACACTTAATAGACCAAATTTCTGAATATCTTTATTTTCTTAATATATAAAAGGTGTACATTACTTGAGAAAATATATACACTTATAGGCTCGCTCACGCACATATTTGTAGGCGGGGCTGTTGATTTTGTTGTTCTTTGTTCCATCTCTTCTTTCCTAACAACTTTGGTTTCCGTTGTTTTAAGCCGATTAACGCCTTGTGAATAGGTTTAGCAAACGGGAACTAAAAATAATTACGTCATATATATATATATATATATATATATATATATATATATATATATATATATATATATATATATATATATATATATATATATATATATATATATATATATATATATATATATATATATATATATATATATATATATATATATATATATATATATATATATATATATATATATATATATATATATATACTCGTGTGTGTGTGTGTGTTTGTCTTCGTCTCTGAACTTCAGAGCCAGTGTTGGTATGCCTACGTGGCCCTAACATAGTGGGTCGGCAAAATAATCTTTAAAAAGTGTCGGTTTGATTCATTCGGGTAAAAACAATCTTGAAATTTGTATCCCAATCCCACCGCAGTCTAATGACTATAACGAGTATACATATATACATCCATATATATGCATACATACATATATATGTATGTATATATATACACATATATATATATATATATATATATACATATATATATATATATATATATATATATATATATATATATATATATATATATATATATATATGTGTGTGTGTGTGTGTGTGTGTGTGTGTGTGTGTGTGTTTATTTATTTATAAATACACAAGCACAAATGACTTTAAACGTCCCGTGTATTTGCTGAAAGAAGAGTAAGAATGTTGGTGGTAAGAATAGTGAAAGTATAGAATTAATTGCGGCTTCACTATCAATCAGTGTAACTCATTATTAGTTTTATTCATCATATCTGGAGGGAGTGCATCGCTCTCCGCCCTTTGAACCCCACTCAACCTGCTATGTGGTCCCTACTATGTATGTAGACCGAGGACTGAGATTTGTCAAGATTTTCCTAAACTTTAATTCATGACTATTGATTATACATTTATGACACACATTTATGACTTCTCTCTGGAGTTTACCAACTGATTCTTTATTGAAAATGTTTAAAGAATCAAACAGGAGTTAAGGAAAGTATATAAACACGAAAATACACAATGTACACATATAAATAGCATGCATTCATAGAATTTATACTCTTACACATAGAAAAATTCCTAATATGCATATTAATACTCATGCATAAAATAATATACATAGTAAGGACTACAGCAATATGCAAATATTTTCTATTATTTTTATTAACTTCCGGTAACGCGCCATTTTAGCTTTACACAAATTAAAATTATTTACTTGAATATGAAATGCAACATTTCCGATATTTTGTAGAATAAAATTATGCAAACATTTTTACAGAGAGAAATAAAACTTTTCGAAACCGAAATTGAATATAAACAATACCAAAAGTTACAGTAGCATCTGCTGAGTATATACATATTTCCCTTTGTGTTATTTACTGGCATTTAGATTTTTTCAATAGGATCTCTTTTTGAAATATGAAATGTTTCTAATGTTGAAGTTATTTTCAGTTTACTGCAATGTTTAAAAAAGTATCTACATGCATATTCATTTTTATTCTGAATAAATTTATCTAATTTATTTTTTCTGTTTGTATACAAGTAATCATTCATATATATACAGATACTCACAAACATATGTATACACATAGACACATACACACAAGAACAATTTCGCACGCACATAAACTTATATAAATAAGGATATGTATGCAAAAATAATACACGTACATATATATTATATGTATGTGCGTGTGTGTGTGTGTGTGTGTGTATGTATATACATACACGCAAACACATGCTTGTGCGCGTATGTATGTACACATATGCAGACAAACACACATATGAATATATATATATATATATATATATATATATATATATATATATATATACATACACATACATATACGTACACATATAAACGTATGCATATTTGTGTATTAGTGCATAATTTCATTTATTACTACATGATGATATATACATTTACTTATATGAGTGTGTATACGTATATGTACAGGGTGCGGTGAATAAACTATCGTATAAATTACGCAAAAATGAAAATAACACTGACGTTTCATTTTTTACAGATATATCTACCAAAATTACATTAAAATATTTAGAAATACTGAGGACTAAATTTATTCAATTAAATCACCTTTGGCTTCAACCACGGGCTCTAGACGACTTCACATCTCCTGCAAATCTTCTTGATGTTCTTGTTTAATCCTTACTTTCAGGTCATCTTCCGTGTTACAAGGAATTTGCTGGTCTGTCACTGAACTGTGTCCCACGCAAAATAATCAAAGTAGTTGCAATCTGGGGAGTTAGTTGGTGATGTGACCGCATAAACTGTCTGACAGCCATGACTAGGTTCTCCTGTTTGTGTGGTATAGTGCAAGTCTTGTTGCAAGTCATACGTTCATCCGGCAGCCACATGGCTTGAGTCAGGGCAGCACTATCTCCTCCAGGCTCTTGATGTAGGCTTCCGTGTTGAATCTGAGACCTTGTGGGAAGGTGCATGGAGGCATAACGTCGCCATCGCTAGTGATCACTCCAAACACCATGATGTTAACTGGATATTTGATTTTTATCATTCTCGGTACATGTCGTTAGATTTCACTGTCCTCAGTTTGACAGGCATGCACTCTGAAATGTTCCTATTGGAGCTTCCGATGCGAATGCCAAGTAGTACGGCATGTTTCCAAATACCTGGCGGAGAAAATTCCTTCATGGAGATGTTTTTCTCACAGATGGTGCCAACTGACCCTACTATACTGCTTAGTTGACAAAATTATAAACAAACAATGCGCATGGGAAAAACTGAAAATATAACACGGTGAAAATTTACCTCTTGTAACATATATTCACTTTGCACTTGCATACCTGCAGTTTAATGATTGAAGCAAGCCAGTGATAACTATATATTTATATATATATACATGGGTGTGCGTATGTGTGTGTACATGTATATATATATATATATATATATATATATATATATATATATATATATATATATATATTTATATATATATACATATATGTGTGTGTGTGTGTGTGTGTGTGTGTGTGTGTGTGTGTATATATATATATATATATATATATATATGTATATATATATTGTGTGTCGGTGTTTGTCCCCCACCACCATCGTTTGACAACCGATGTTGGTGTTTATATCCACGCAACTTAGCAGTTCTGCAAAAAGAGAACCGATAGAATGAGTACAAGGGTTACAGAAACTTAGTCCTCTCGTCAATGTTTTCGATTAGAGGCGGCTCTGCAACATGGCCACAGTGGAATTAGCATATATATATAAATAGCCTAAATAACACACACTCACACACACACATACATACACACACACACACACACACACATATATATATATATATATATATATATATATATATATATATATATATGAATAGCATAAATAGGATATATATACACAACGCATCGCCCGGTCCAGGAATCGAAACCACAATCTTATGATCATGGTGCTGATATCCTAACCACTAAGCCACGCTCCTCCACGAATAAATGTATATACATATGTATATATGTGAGCAAGTAGCTTTGTTAGATAAATAGCATATCTGAATGGCCAGTACAGCAACGGAGTTTCCAGTGTATAGTTATACGATACATCTAAAATAAATTCTTAAAGAAGATAAATTTTCCAATCTTTCTAAGTTACGTAAGAGAGCATATGTCATTCGTAATCACTGAAGTAGACTTGTAATAGAAACATAAAATGGGTAACTGTTTAAAATTATCCTTTTATGCCAGTCTTAGCCTTAAATGATTTTCTCATTTGTATCTCATTGTTTTCCGTTTTCTAATTTGTCAGACGTATACTAATACAAATATTTCGGTATGGGCATAAAATGTGGACAAGATGAAGTCGATACAATAGTGCTTGGAGTGTGGTCACCCAAAGAGACACATGTAAATTGCTATAGATTTTTCATATCAAAGCACTACTCGGTATTAGGGATGTGATATTCAGCAATTAGCAGGTGATGATGATGCGCTGAAGCAATTGGAGTGACATATAATAAACCACGTTCACATCCACTTATTAATATTTTCTATATATACTCTACGGATATTTGCGGATATATACTCTACGGATATTTGCGGATATATACTCTACGGATATACAGGAATCCTACTGTATAATAACATTTTATTGACAGCACTCGGCAATATATATATATTAATGATATATTACAGATAGTATTTATGGAATTTTGATTAAGTGACAGGTTACTTTTGGCCAATCCTCTCTCTCTCTCTCTCTCTGTATATATATATATATATATATATATATATATATATATATATATATATATATATATATATATATATATATATATATATATATATATATATATATATATATATATATATATATATATATATATATATGTATATATATATATATAAACATTTATATATATATATATATATATATATATATATAAACATTTATATATATAGATATATGCATACACACACACACACACACACACACACATACATATATATATATATATATATATATATATATATATATATATATATATATATATATATATATATATATATATATATATATATATATATATATGAACCGTCCGTAGGTATCTGCAAGAGGATTATATTGGTTTTGCTATTTCATTGACTATTAATTCTGTCGCCTATTGTAGAAGATATAGAAACAATTTTTTTTTTATATGTAACCAATTAATGTATTCGATATGTATCGCGCAGACAATATCGAAGAATAAAATGCTGCGATAGAATCACCGATAAATTCTCAATGATTGTCATAGTTAATTAGATGTCTGTATTCTGTAAATTTATCGAAAATACATATTGATTTTTTTTCAGATTGTCGTATGTTTCTATAGTTTCAAGTCAATAAACGCTAGCTGAGTTAGAACTGAGAACTAAACCAATTATTACTGAATGTAATTTAGATACTTCGCATTCTGTCTGAGTTTCTTTCTCCAAAATTTATTTTAGTGCAACTTTACATCGTTAAAGTACCGCGAATACATTGTTGACACAAGTTGTTTCGGTATTTTCAAGCACAATTGCGTTTTTTTTCCTTTTATAGCTGTGTATACGGTATATACGAATGCACATCGGTTGAATGACATTGGACAATGAAAGCGGCTTGACTCTTTCAACAGTTGCATAACCATTATCAATTACCTGTTAACTTTATTGATTTTGCATCAGTAGCTGTGAAACTGTAAAGGGAAAGTTTATTTTATCTGCTTCTTAAAACTGATATAATATGGTAAATGCTGAGAAAGCAGAAACGAAGATTATAAATGGTTTTCACACTTTAGCTTAAAACTGCCATGCCTTAAGCTGTAAATGTGTCATGGCTAGTTGCAATACGTATCAAATATAAACGTTAAAACAATAATTTCACCATTTAATTGAATATAATTACATTATATTACAAAATGCATAGTCTTACATTTACTGATTCTTTTTTCTGGGGTAAAAATCAAGAAACAGTGGTATGATAATAATAACACGAATTTTCACCAACATTAATTTATTTTAATATACAAACCATTGTGCGGCACACTGATTTGAGAGAAGAAGACTGAGTAACAGTTTGTTCCTAAAGTTAAACAACTACATTGTTTTCCAGTGTTCAGTATAATATATTAAATCGGAGGAGTAATATGACACTTGATCATATGTCAACGTATTTTCTAATAAATTATCATGCAGAATAAAGTGAAATATTGAATAATTAATTCGTTCATTCTTTATCAACTTTCGGTCATTGGACTCCAACCGAGGTGTTGCACTGCCTTCATCGAGTCAGTTCACTTCATTGCACTTTGGATGAGTTTATCTATTGAAGTCAACAACATTTGGAGTAATTACCACATGAAATTTTCAACGATTTATACGATGAAATAAACCTTTGTACAGGTACATATAACAAAGAAATAAAGAATATTGGAAACAAATATTACCAATATACACTAGTATTCAATATTTATAATTGTCAAGCTCGCAGGGTACAATTCTTAGCGGGATTTCGTCCGTCTTTACCTTTTAAGTTCAAATGCCACTGGAGTGGTCTTTGTCATTCATGTTTTCAGAGTTGATAAAATAGGTACCAGTGGAACACTAAGTTCGATGTAATCGATTTCTCCTCCCCTAAAATTGTTGGCTTTGTGCCATGTTTTGAAGCTAATCTTACTATAATAGATGTTATGTCCGTCCGTCTGTCCGTCTGTTCCCTCTTCACTGTTAAACAGCTGGACCAATGGTCACGATGCATTTCGGGATTACGAAGGAGGTAAGCACGAAGGATTTTTGCATAGAAAATGTGTAAAAGTATAATTATTCAGTGGATATTGAGTTTTGTATCAATAGACTATTTAAATTGTATTAATAAATCTGGGTTCTTATTGTATTAATAAATCTGGGTTCCCTCATATAGTTCATGAATTTAGAGGGTTTCGATTTGCGATAGTTTCCCTTTATTTCCCATAATAGGCGGGCATATTTGCTATCTTACTATAATGGGCATCATGTCCGTGTTTCTGTCTGTCTGCTCGTCTGTCTATTCTCTCTTCACGGTCAGATGGCTGGATGAATGGTTACATTATTTTTTGGGATTACAAAGACGGACGTCAGGAAGGATTTTAGCAATAAAAAAATCAGAAAGTATGATTTCGTGGATATCGATTTTTGAATTGATAGACCACCTTCCCATTTGTATTAAAAATACACCGACCACGAGTAAATCTGGTTTTCATCGTATAGTTCATGGCCCCGTCGTAGATACGAAGAGGTTCGCAAAGACGGTTAGTAGCGAAAATAAAATAGAAAAGTGTGTGTCATTATAGAGTGTGCGTGATTATTTAGTGGTTATTGAAGTGTGTGAGTCTCGAGCAGGATTCGAAGCGGCTAATCGAAGTAGCTGTTGTTTACACCTCAGTTTTGTCAATCAAAATAACCTATAGTACCAGAACAACCATATTTTTTGCAACCCTAAATATTTCGCACGAGCATTTTCAGCAAACATGGCACAGGACGAGATCTTAGATGGTGTTCCTGTATTTTAACTCACTTCGATGTTTACACACGGCCAGTTACATGTCTCTACGAGTAGAGCAACGGACACCAGTTTATTTGAAAATTAGCGGCGGCCAAACAGAAAATATCGTCTACAAAGAAGTTGTGTAAACATTGATATTATGGAAAGGAATATGATTCATAATTTAAATAAGGAAATTTGTGATCTTTGAACGTATAAGAATATAAACAAGCGTAAAATAGAACAGAGAAGTAAAATAAAAGTATATCTAAATATTTTTTTTTACTTAATGCTTTTTACGTTGAGGTCGATGGAAGCTCTGGCTTTCATTAAGAGTGGTCCACATAACCGCTCATGATACAGATGGTGGGAGCCTATTTCAGTTCGGGATTGAATCGTCATCACATGACACTTTGTTACGAACAAATGTCATATAGATGCAACAGAATGCTGTATCATCAACAATAATATGATTTCTCTAAGACATCACCCAGTAATCTATCAAGTCCGTTTATAAATGCATACTGCTGTTATGACTTCCCTCCCTCATTTTATGCATCCGTGGTAGATGGGTGCATATGTTACTTAATAAAATGTGGAAGTAATGAGAAAATATTGTTCATATTAAAAATTAAAGTATTTATAGGCGTATAATCAGTCAATTATCTAGAACTTAGTACGATATCGGTAGTTTCATTTATCGAAACATGGAGGGTGAAAGGGAAAGTAGTCTGGGGTGTGATTTAAAACCGATATCTATTGTCATACAGCTAGTTACAACTGGGTATGTTAATAACGGCTCTATTTAATTCTGCTAAGATATTGTCATTAATATAAATGGCAAGAAAATATATAGTTTCTCTTAAAAATTACTGTTAAGAAAATATAAAAATATACCACGTTATATACACGGTGATATATCTCAATAAAGACGGGATTGTCAGTGCTTGAATATGTTAGATAATATGTGCGCTTATTAGGTGTTAAGCAGTTCTACTCTTTACCAAGAGCATGGCGATTCATGAAACAGAATAATTATATTTAACTGTTGCTCATATTTGTACGGTATGAACAGAAAATTAAGTTCTGAAACGTCGGTAAATAACCACCTCAAATAGTAATTCTGTGGTCAACAATTTGATTAGATCAATATATACATTCACATTACTCATGTAATTACTGAAGATTCGATCAAATCTTGTTTATATTGCTAATGAACTAGAAAAATTTCTCTTGCATTACATTTGTAATAATTTACTTTTGAATATTTTTACGAAACATTCATCTGTGTGTGTGCGTATGTATGCGTATATATATATATATATATATATATATATATATATATATATATATATATATATATATATATATACATATATATATATATATATATATATATATATATATATATATATATATATATATATATATATATATATATATATATATATATATATATATATATGCAAACGGGTATATTTATATATGTATACATATATATACATATATATATATACACATATATATATATATATATATATATATATATATATATATATATATATATATATATATATATATATATATATATATATATATATATATATGTATACACACACACACACACACACACACATATATATATATATATATATATATATATATATATATATATATATATATATATATAGGGTTTTTTCTGCGTACGTGCGTGTGTGTATGTGTGTGCATAATTTACTGTGGCATCCATTTACTGTGTGAGGACGCCTCTTATTCATTCCATTGAATTTCATTTCCTTCTTATGAATTATCTAGATTTCGACAAAATATTATAAGTAATACATTTCATTAAATCCGTTCACATATTATTAACATCTTGTAAGGATATTTTCCTGTTTGAAATAAGCAATTTCCTGTCCTTTTATTCTGCACTTTCTACTTCATAACACAAATCTCTGAATCTTTACATTGAGAGTCTCCCCGGTGTTATCATAATATCTGTTGTCTGCTTTCCTAATTGTCTGAAGCAACAATAAATAGCAGCAGTTTTATTCATAGGAAAAAAACAAAGTATTGCTATTTTACACATCAATATCTTTATCATAAGAAAATTGATATTCTCTATTTTTCCCCGTAATACTTAGTTTGTGCTCTGTATTATAAAGTATATAAGGCGAAACATTAAATACGAAATAGAAGAGAGTGTTTCGCATATACTCTCAGTATATGTCTATTTGACAAGCAAAAAACTAGCAACGAAATCTTCTTTAGATCATACTCAGCTCTTTAGAAAACGTAGACTAATTATCTAACTAATACGTAAATTTAATGTGCATGGAAATAAATATACAAACAAACATATAATACACATAAATGCGATGGAAAATATTCGATAGTAAGATATATAGGTCAGAGCTGGATTTGAACCAAATAACCAAAAATATAACAGATGGGTCAAAGGTAAAATTTGCACCCTAGAAGTGACGGTGAAAATTATTGAATCGTTGAAATAAAATATATATGCAACCGTAAACCTTACATGAAATGCACAATAACGGGATGAGCACGACTGCAATGTTTTTGTACAATGTCTGCTGCTAGGTCCTTATATTTGCGAATCAATCACAACAGCAACATCATAAGGTTGCTAAACATTGATAATATATTGAGTTATCTTTTTTTCCTTTCTGTTTCTTTGAAAGGAATTCTCATTTATGATGTTGAATATAACGTAATCAGTTTCATAAATATACACTAAATATAAAATGTATACTACATCTGTTGATTCTTCTTCAATTCACTATTCTCAAACCATGAACGATGTGCAGATAGCACCTCACATGCCTTTGTAATGCTAAGAAGTTACCTTTCAACGAAACCGACCACGTACAATTCTCATCGTTCATATGGTAGGCAAAGCATTACAAAAAATTCTTTACTATTGAGAAACAATACAATACTTCACCCCGTAGAAAATAGTCGCCGTATTCAAAGCTCAAGTGAGGCTCACCAAGCATCATGCTTCCGCAACTGGGACTGAGATAATGCATACACAAACGTCCTATGCCTCATCCAATGAAATACTACTTAGCCGATTTTATTGATGTCAATCTGTATCATACTCGAGTTTTTGATGCATAAACGTATGAATCCACGGTGGAGTGCTAATACTGTGATTTATATCAACGGTGATTACTGGTTGGGTTAGTGCCCCCTGTATCTCAGATGCTTCTGACACATATGTCTAGTATTTTCTCGTTGCCCATATTATATCCATGCTTCCACATCTTGATAATATGAAAATACCATGACGTTTTGCGAGCGTGTCATTCTACCTGAATTCTCTCCTTGCACATTTTTATATTACAGCAGCTGTCCGAGAAGAATAAGCATATCTCCAAAAAACTGATACGACTGTGTGTGTTTGAAGAATGAATTCAACGGAACGCAACTATAAAACTGTGAACAGTTTAGTAAAAACAAGGGTACATAAACAGCAAATATTGTAGGCAAAAAGCTTCATCGCTTACATTTTGTTTGAGATTATAATCTGAAATATAAATGTCTGTTTTCTGTCCTCTGTTGGCCTTCATAGATCAAGACTCTGATCATAGGAATTTCATCCGCCGATGAGCTTTTGAAGTAGCTTGACTTAATAGTCTGGGTCAAGATCCGGGTTCAAAGACCTTAACTTATAAAGAGTAACGTTGGAAAAATGAAGACATTTTTGCTGTAATTCTAGGGTAACCCAGTATTCACAGCCTTTTGATGTTTCAGTCAACAAATCACTGAAACAATTCGTGCAGGAACACCGGAACAAGTTGATGTATGTTTCAGACTTCCATGTGTGCAAGTGAAAATACTGTTCATGGAATACTGCGAATGAAGTAGTATAAAGTCATTAAAAAAATATTGCATTAATAATGACTCTCAAGGGACTTACGTTGACTGATGTGAATTCGGAAGAAATCTTTGGTTTAAATCGACGTTAGGTTTGAAGAAAATATAACAAACATTGTGTTATAGAAGATTTCATCAGCAAAATTTCCACCGATAATAAGAGTGATATATCAGATCTTAAAGATGCGAATGTATCTCTGACGAAGATGATTTTCTATTTTTTTTTATGTTAAGTAAATACTTTATGATACTTCTTTTTTTTAAATGTTTCTGATTGTTTTGTGCTGCATCATGTGCTATACGCTGAAATACAAGTTTCTAATAGAAATTGATATTTCTTTGCATGTTTTGTACTAATATTCAGTAGAAGTTTGCATTGTCTGCATCAACTTATCTATCTATAGGAATCCATTTATTATGTTTTACTGATGGTTTGAACCATTTTTACCAATATATTTGCTTTTGGCAACATGTACCAGGATTCATTGTTACCGATCCGTTTCTTGTTTTCTCTGCTAAATTTAATTTATTTTCCATTAAAGGCTAGTGCAAAGTTACATCATATAATTATACGCTTTATTGTAATATATTGTCACAGTATTATATTTTACATGCGCATGATCATATATTTTCTTTCACAAAACTAATGTCATATAGCATTCAATAAACAAGGACAAGTGTAATAACAGATTTTAACAAACTATCAATCTAAAATAGAAAACAGTCTTCCGATAAAGTACATCATATATGCCGGGACATACGCTATATATATATATATATATATATATATTTCACTGCTTTAAAGCATTTTCCGTCGAATGTATCGACCCAGTACCTATAATTTTTAGAGCCTGGTGCTTAGTCTATCGCTCTCCTTTATTAACTCATTAAGTCACATGGAGATAAATTCATCAACAATGTTTGTCAAAGAAGGTAGTGGTGATGCAGTCGGAGAATATAGGCACACACTAAGACACACACAAAGACACACGCACACACACACACAAACACACACACATACACACACACACACGAACACACACACACACACACACACACACACACACAAGTACACACACATATATGCGATGGGCTTCTTTCAGATTCCGTTTAACAAATCCACTCAGTTATGTGTGGGCGGCCCGAGGCTGTAGTAGAAGTCAATTGTTGAAGTTGGCAAGCAGTGGGGTGGAACATGGAACCATGCTGTTTGAAAGCAAACTCCTTATCGCATAGCCATACACACGTCTATATATAAGACATATACATACAACTTTCTATGTGTATGTACGCATGTTTGTAATTAGAAATAAGTATTATATTGTCAGACTTTTCTTTGTGTCCTACAGCTGACATAATATGAAAACAAACGAGCGCTCCAGCACGAAAGAAAAATAAATTCAGTATATAGCGAAGAACACACACACTCGCACACAGACACACACACATGCACCACACACACAAACACACACACACACACACGCATACACACACACACACACAAAAGGCATACATATCCAGCCACCGTGTACAAACACACACAATTATATATCCATTTCTACACGAGTCTATGGATGTGTAAATTTTTATCAAATTGGAAGTAAATATCACTGGTTAATCAAGTAAACAACACTATCATTGCTTAAAATGTCAAGTATTAAATTGATTACATATTGCCAAATGTTTGCTAGACGCTATCTTTAAATCAAATGCATCACTGTAACTATTTGTCGTTTATACTAAGTTTATCTAATAAGTATTGAAAAAGACATAGCTATAAATGTTGGTAAAAGAAATTTAAGTCTATTTTAAAGAACAATTAAAAAGAAATAATCGTTTATGTCTAACTCATTGTAAAGTAACTACCACCATGACTGATATCCAAACTGCAGTGGAAAAGGCTATCCACTGGATTTGGTTAAAAAGTGATGAGTGAGGGCTAGAAGAATATTGAGCTTTATTTGATAACCAGCGGGGCCTCATATCAGTGAGTCACCCATCGAAGGAGACAGAGGTTGTGATATCGTTATGATTGTGAATAAGTATCCAGCAACAAAGTAATTGTTCAATGTTATTGTACTACTTAAGTATACAGTAAGCCTTTTAACTATTCTTACTGCATCTTTTCATCCACCTGAGATCTTTTTTTTAGCTACAAAATACATTGCTCGTACTGTTGATCGTTGGATATGAGCATTTAGTATATTCCAATATAAGCTGAACTTTTGTTATAAAATAAATGTTACAAATATACTTGATCACTTGCCATTTTTCACTTCAAACATCGTCGGACATTGTCGCATGCCAGATCATGACTACCCGTCTGATAAGGGTACACAAAGCACATGCATCACGACCATATGTCCGCGGCATAGTGATCTCATATCAAGATCGGGCCCAGTTAAAATTTTACTCTGGTCGAGTAGCCTATCCCACTAAATGGTCCTTGAATAAAGGTTGTTTAAGGATGTGGAAAGAAACATCCATCTTTCCAAATATGAATTATTCAAACTCCAAAGAAATCCTCTCAACACATGGCTATGATGCTCGTGATAAGAGATACACACACCGTCAACCACTAAGAGACATGCTCAACTAGTTAAGGTCATGCTGTACCCCATCTTTTATACCAAGACAAATCAATGTACATGATAACACTTCCAATCAGTTAAGATGAGAAGCCAGGAGAGCTACTGCGTCCAAGCAACTATTATTATTATTATTATTATTATTATTATTATTATTATTATTATTATTAGTAGTAGTAGTAGTAGTAGTAGTAGTAGTAGTAGTAGTAGTAGTAGTAGTAGTCGTGGTGGTGGTATAAGCAGTAGTATCGGCAGCAGTACTAATGACAACAACTTTAGCAGTAGTAGTAGTTGTTACTGCTGTTGAAGTAGTAGTTGTTGTAGTCATGGTGGTTATGGAATCAGTTAGCACGCCTGGTGAAATGCTTAGCGGTATTTCGTCTGTCTTTATGTTCCGAGTTCAAATTTTGCCAATGTTGACTTTGCATTTCAAACTTTGTCGATAAATTAAGTACCAGTTGCGTACTGAGGTCGGTCTAATCACCTGCCTCTTATCTCCCACAATTTTGGACCTCGTGCCTAGTGTAGAAAACAATATCAACAAATTGCGTCAGTGATTTAATGGATTTCCATTATTAAAAAAAAATAGATAAACAAAAGTACTGAATAGAGTATAGGACTTGTTCCCCATTTATTATACCTTTTCTGACAATATGGGAAACTTTTGGATTGATAGTGGATTTCAAGTCAAAATGCAAATGGAAGGGACTATATATATATATATATATATATATATATATATATATATATATGTGTGTGTGTGTGTGTGTGTGTGTGTGTGTGTGTGTGTGTGTGTGTGTGTGTGTGTGTGTATGCATATATACATATATTTATATATATATTTATGTATATATATATATATATATATATATATATATATATATATATGAGTGTGTGCGTGTGTGTGTGTGTATGTCTCTATTTCTATGTCTCTCTCTCGCTCTTTCTCTCTCTCTCTCTCTTTCTCTCTCTCTTTCTCTCTCTCTCTTTCTCTCTCTCTCTTTCTCTCTATCTCTCTGTTTCTCTCTCTCTCTCTCTCTATATATATATATATATACATACATATATAAAATACACATCGGGGATATATTTTGATAATACACTCATATACATATATATTAATAAATATTAATACACACACGCACATATATCTAAGAAATTGTATTTACATAGCATTGTAAAGAATTTGTTTTCTTCAGATAAATATTTTGTTTTGTATTTGTGATAGCAGCTGACATTTCTTCCAGAACATCAAATATGTTGTAAATGTGAAATGTTCAATATTTATTTGAACATTTCACATTTGCCAAATGAATATAAATTTTCACACAAATATATATGTTCTTGTGATCACTAGTTAATCATTCTTTCATTTCAGGTGATATATCGATATTAAAGAAAAAAATTTGAATTGATGAATTGAAATTCAAACATTTACCAAAAAGCCAAACATTACATCTAAAATGCCCGTGGTCTTTTATAATTCTATGATATTTTGTTATTGATCTCTTACTCACTTAATGATTATACCAGTTTGAAAAAAGTGTAGATAAATTTCATCTAAATCGTATTACTTTCCATAGAAGATGCAAATAGCAAGCAATACATTATCCTTTATAGAATATTATATCAATAACCCTATGTATTGGAAAACGTTTAGTTTTCTCCCTGAACATTATACTATTACAATGTACATATACAAAACAAGCCATACGAATATAATACATTAACGTGTATTTCTGTGTGTTCGTGAACAGAAAGAATGTTATATATATTTCATGCCCTCCATTTGTAAGCAATGAAAGCATATTTGGTATTTCTCAAAACTGAACAGCTAAAGGATTTGAAGCTTCTAGTATGACGCGATAGCTTACCTCTGTTTGAAATGAAAGTCGTTAAGTATGGAGAATAAACAAATTCTTTTTAAGTATGTATACATCCAAATGATTTTTATGAGTATTTTCCTATGTTAAATTGAATAATGATTTTGCTTTTCTTTTCTAACAGTGTACATAGATATCCTTAAATTGTTGTAGCTGTGATTGGTGTTAGCTCTAATTCGAACAATTGAAAATAAAAAGATTTTAGGCACTGGCCTTTTCTAGATAAAGTCAGATTTGTCCACGACTCAAAGCCTTACTATTTATTAATATCTAAAATTAGTTTTCAATTTTGTTATAATTTTTAGCAATTCAAAATACATTAGATTATTGATGTTAGACTTGTTTTAGGTTTCATATTTATTATTTCTCTACGAAGACAAATTCTATCAAATTCTAAAAGAGAATTACCTTTATTGCTTTATAATCCTTCTTTATATTCTTCACACATTATTCCATCATATCATTTTGGTCAAGAAATTGAAATTGTTGTGTAGTAATTAAACGATGCATGAGATATTGTCACTTTGTAAGATAACGTTCAACACGTTTCCTGTATCACTAATCTGTCCGTTCATTTTCATTGGCCTGAAGATACATCCTATATCAAACACGTCTCTATTGTGTCACCCCGCTTATTGATGTGATTTCTAGCATACTGATTTTAATGTATTCAGCTCCTTCATTGTAGCACACCATCATTCAATACTAAGTGCCCTGAATATTTGTGACCTCATATATTCGATGTTTATTATGGATATCTAAAAGTTCCTTGAAGCTACGTCAATAGATTAATACTGTATTCATTAAAAAACTATGATATTTCTCGCACTATAAGTCACAAATACATTGCAATAACTTTTAAATAAACGTTGCTTAGCAAGTAACGAATTTGTGAATCTCCTGCACAAAGAGATAACTTAATTCAAACACACGCAAATACTCACTAACAGACAAATATACATGTGTATATATGTTAGTATTACCCTTGTTGTATACATACACACTCACAGTCACACACACATACACACTCATACACACATACACAATACATCACACACACACACATGTATGTATATATATATATATATATATATACAGGCGCAGGAGTGGCTGTGTGGTAAGTAGCTTGCTTACCAACGTCATGGTTCTGGGTTCAGTCCCACCACATGGCACCTTATGAGTGAATTTAGTAGACAGACGGAAACTCAAAGAAGCCCGTCGTATATATGTATGTATGTATATAACTGGTTGACAGTCACTTTATCTTTATCGTTATTGAAACAATCGTTTGGAAATAAAGCAGAATCAATGTCATAAGATTTATTTTGAATTGCTTGCAACAACTAGACAACGCACTCAAACCACTAATTCCAGTTTTTCAGCCTCAAACACAGCTTTCGAATTAACAATGACATTAAGACACAAAGTTAACGGCGTCCAGTGTATTAAACGGGCGCGGTTACTTAACAGCTGTTATTCAAGCTGCTTTTCAAGCAACTGTGTTAATTTGTAAAATTTTGTACTAATTGGATTCTCATTTTAACTTCTTATTTACTGTCTTCGAATCACACACACACACACACACACACACACACACACACGTACATCACGCTCACACACAAACAGCACACACGAACATTATATATATATATATGCATACACACACACACATATGTTTGTAATTATATGTCTATGCACACAAAATTGTGTACTACTCAGTGTATTAAATGTTTTAAATATTTTTTTTTTTTTATTGATAGCAATCTGTTATAAACTTGTTCTGCTTTTTTTCCGCTAAAGAATCTGATGGTAATAAGATAAAGCCAATTAATTACACTCCCATCTGTTTGAAGTACTACCATGCATTAGGCCGCTCATCTGTTCAATATTTAAATTTGGAAGCAGCATAGAAATGAATATAGGGACATAAAAAATCGTTTTTGAACTAACAATAAGCGCTATATTTCAAGAACAAGTTTGTGTGAAACCTGTTAAAATGTAAAAGTATGCAGTAAGATTAATGCTGCCAGAAGTACAGGGTGGGGTACAAGAATGTAGACAGGGTTCCGTAGCATAGAGTAAATAGAGAAATACATTTACAAGTGTCAATGCATTACTTCGATCGCTTGTAACTGCTGAGCAAAGTGTGCGCACTAGTTGATTGTTTGCTATGTTATACTTCTGAACACATTCTTTGATTGTAAGATTGCAATTACTGAACATCTTTAGCCGTTTTTGCAAGATGCGAACACAGTAAAAAATGTGGAAGCGTACGAACAGATTCCGTTAAACAAAGCTGTAAAAATTTTGAAGTAAGTCTTCCGAGTAAAGGATTACAGGCAAAGGGTACGATATAAATGTAGGTGAAGACGTGGCGCGCTATGTGTTCAGTGCATAACGCCCGAAAAACAGAGAAGCAGTGGTAACTCGCAAGCTATCCAGGACATTCAACAAAGGATTACTCGAAATTCACAGAAATCAATACACAACCTGTGGCAGTATTTTCACATTAGGAGGAAGTCAGCGCAACGCATGTTGAAAAGTTTGAAGTTGAACTCATATCATTTCACAAGTGTTCAACATCGAAATGTGGATGACTAGAGCAAACGAGTAATTTCTGGTGCATGGTAACTGAATATAATTGCTAAGGGTAAGCTACGCCCATCCCAGTACACACTGAATGATGGAGCGTGGTTCCTTCTCCCTGGCTAGGTAAATTCCCAAAACACACTGTACTATGCGGTGAAGAATCTATTCCCTGTTTAGGAGCACCTACTCCATAATAGTAAAAAAAGAAAATCGATGTTTGATACACTGCTTTACAGAAAACCATCATTGGACTGATTTGTATTGACAATATTGTCAATAAGGAGGCCCACATGAATATCTTAGACCAATTTTGTACTCAAATACCTGAAGCTGAAAGATCGAGATACATCTTTCAGCAGGACGGGCGATTTGCCACACTTCTCAGGTGTCCAGCCACGAATCCATTGTATCTGATCCGATATGTTCGCAAACACTTTATAAGCACAACGTTCTTCTTACCTTTCAACGTGTGACTTTTATGTCCAGTGACATTTGAAGAGAACGTTATGTGAAAAAACCTGCACATAATAGAGGATCTGAAGGACACTATCATGGCGATAGCATTATCGCCAACATCCATGTCATTATTTTACTCCGAGAGTTCCAAAACCTTGCTAGACATGCACATATGTTTATTGATGCTGAACGGAATCATTTTCAAAATCTCCACGATAGTGATTCCTTTCCAGCGCTTGTAAATTTATTTCTGTATTTACACTCTGCATTTACACCTTGCAGCACTGTGTGTTATTCACTAGTGAATTAATGCCCTTGTGCATCTAAAAATTACACACACACATACACACACACACATACTCATACACACACTCTCACACACACACGCATACACATGTGTGCTCCCAAGCAAGATCATATATACATACATACATACATACATACATATATATATATATATATATATATATATATATATATATATATATACAGATATATATATATATATATATATATATATATATATATATATATATATATATATATATATATATATATATATATATATATATATATATATATATATCTGTATATATATATATATATATATATATATATATATATATATATATATATATATATATATATATATATATATATATATATATATAGTGTACTGTTCCGTGATGGTTAGATTTATAAAAATGTACTCAATCGTGAGAGAGATAAATATTATTTCGTAAACACAATATATACATAAGTTCTTATGAGCTACAATAGTTTCATAAAATACAAGCATTTTTTAACATGTCTTGTACTTTCCCGCAGTCCTCTCATTGAGGTTTCAGTGAAGGTACCAGACGCGTTTAAAAGTGCTGTCTGGTACGTTTTCATCGCATGAAACTCTTAGTAGTTCAAAAAAATTTTGTTGCGTTTATCATATCATACGTGCGCGCGCGCACACACACACACATATATATACACGTGTTCATGGAAGAGTGTTTGTGGATGAATGTACCTACACCTCATGATCACGCAATCGCATGCGAACACACACAACAACATATTTTGATATATGGGTATTTTATATTTACGTTATTCTGTTTATAAACGTCAACATTAGTGTTTGCTTTATTTATTGGAAGACATCATGATATTCTTAAAGCTATAAATCTTTTAATGTTCTGTCAATATTTGATATGCTTCAATGCTAATCAATGAACACACAGCGTTTTATTTTCCAAGAATATAAATCTATTAGTTATCTTCGATATTTTGACGGGTCAAAAGCCATTGATGCTAACTGTATCAAACATGTCCTGCTTTATAAATTTCTTGTTATCGTTCACTCTTTGAGCAGATTATAGTTATGTGGTTTTTCAAAAATATATATTCGTTCAGTGGAATTGATTATTGCCACCTGAATTCCAATCAACGTTTTCTCATTTCAAATATATAGTTTATACTTATGCAGAAATAGCATTGCCACAGCGTATCCGATCAAACCGTTCATTTGTTGCTTTGTTATGATTTATAAATTTCCTTAACGAGGAGAATATTTCCCCGTCAGAAATCTATTTTTGAACTTCAGATATTTGATCTGAATGAAGATTGGAAAAGTTTTTCATTTTTAGTCTAAATCAGAAGGTATTCGGAATAGATCAACTAGTGATTCCCAAAATATTTTCAACATACATTGATGAAATGTATATTGTTTCTCCTGAAAGTTTCAATAATATTATCTTCGATAATGGAATCCGAATATATTATATTGCCCTAAGATAGGTGTTGTTGTTTTTCAAATCTGTAATAATATATAGCGATCACAAATACGATGACAATACGTATAGATCTATAATACATGCCATTAATTATCTATATGTCAGTAGTTGCTAAGATTAATTACAGTTTTGTAAGTCTAGGGAAAAGTGTATATTCGCAAATGCTTCATATTCTAGACCATCAATCTTTCACTTGTTCATGTTTTATTTTAGATGTATTTATTTTATATATATATATATATATATATATATATATATATATATATATATATATATATATATATATATATATATTGTGCATACCCACTGAGCGAGATGCCTCCCAAATATTAGGTTAGGAAGATATCACTTTAGACACAGCATTTTCTCCAATCATTCTATATATATATATATATATATATATATATATATATATATATGCAGGGCAGGGAATCGTCAATTAGTAATACAATTAATAATTAACAATTTTGCCGGGTAGCTCAGTATGAAAAAACCTTTTCGGTAAAATCATTTATAATCATAAATATATAGGGATTGGGTTAGGGTTAGGGTTAGGGTTACTGTCAATCCCTATATATTTATGATTATATATATATATATATATATATATATATATATATATATATATATATATATAAGTATATTAAAGTATGTTATCTATATTTGGTTACGAAGATATTTTTCTTTTTACGGAAGTACAAATATATTTTTGACATGAGTTCTAGATTTGTAGTGTACTATTATTTTCAGAGGCCGACCTGGTTTTAGTTATAATGCCCCTTTCTTGATCTGTGTATCCAAATTCACACATAGCCTGTGGGTTTCAGCGAGCTAATGTTAAAATAACTTCCTAAATATTGTAGGTAAAATTATCGGAAATGGAAACTTAAGATAGCTAAGCAAATGTCTCATTATGCTGCTACTCCTACTAATTTACTCTTTCAGACACCAACATTTTGTTGGTTTTCCCAATATTCTAAATGCAATATATCGCTGATCATTTTCCCATTTTCCATTTTCTAGATAAAAATTATTAATTAGTGTAACCAATAACAGCTCTATTTATTCATCCTTATATAGCATTAAATTATAAAAGCAATGCACCTTTAACAAAATAATGTTGATTTATTAGTTTTTTTTTTTAAGGCATTCTTCCAAAAATATTTGGAATTATTTCTTAACTGTTCTACTAACAGCATATTTTCTGACATTCATTTACATTAAATTATATTTTACTTAGCATACATTGACTTGTATGGTAAAAGTCTTACTAAAGAAATAATGACTCTAATTTTCAGGTCGCTCACATAATCGACAATATTTTATATGTTTAGCGATATGAAAGAAATTCCAATGCTAAAGTTGATTCTGAAGACATTCATAAAACTGCATTTTTAAAGACACTTAATTTCTATAAAATTTCTGATGCATTTAAACCCATTTGATGCTTTTAGCCTGCACTCGTTCACTGAAAGCTTTCCAATGAATTTTTGATATTTGTAAACATAGGCGTAGGAATGGCTGTGTGGTAAGTAGCTTACTTACGAACCACATGCTTCCGGTCCAGTCCCACTGCGTGGCACCTACTTCTTCGGACCGACCAAAGCCATGTGAGTGGATTTGGTAGACGGAAACGGAAAGAAACCAGCCGTATATATGTATATATATATGTGCATGTGTGTACATGTTTATGTGTATATGTTTGTGTGTCTGTGTTTGTCCCCCAACTTCACTTGACAACCGATGCTGGTGTGTTTCCGTCCCCGTAACTTAGCGGTCCGGCAAAAGAGTCCGATAGAATAAGTACTAGGCTTACAAAGAATAAGTCCTGGGGTCGATGTGTTCGACTAAAGGCGGTTCTCCATCATGGCCACAGTCAAATGATTGAAACAAGTAAAATAGTAAAGAGTATACATAACGTTAATATTGGCAGAATTGCTAAGTTTATTCCACAGTATAACATTATTCATGAGTGCATAATATATCAAAGCATGCGGTGTATTAATAAAATAATTATCATTTATGAAACATAAAAATAGCTGAAAATAAAAATTAGGATACTAAGATTATTTTATTAACAATGTAATCACTATGTAAGATTCGCTTTTACATTTTGTTTATAGTAAATGTACTCCTTGCAAATATGTATTTGATTAAATTCAAAATATCCAATCGTATGTAGAGTATTGAAATTTATGCTACCTTTGGTAAATTTGGGACCATACACGCTTGCTATAGGAAATCACTAAATAAAAAAATGTGAGAATATAGCAAGCAACGAGATAGTGAATACATCATTCTATAAGCACACGGAAACTAATAATGTTTAGAAAATACATAAAACACAACGGATGTGTCAAAATATAAATAAATGAATACATGAGCTACACCCCATCTCTCCCCGCTTGCGTAAAACTTATTGAAGAAGGACTGGACAGCACTACATGTAGGTTTACAAAATTACAAGAAAAAACAGGCATTTCCGCATATAATTCGGATGCAACAACATGTATGAGGGGAAATAAAACAGAAGGCATGGTCATTGCAGAAACAATGCTTTAAAAAAAACCTTTACCCTGTGCTTTTTGATAAAACTATTCTCTCAAATTATTTCAGGTTTCTGTATGTGACTTTGCAAATCATCACATTTGCGAAGTTGGGTGCAACAATCCACTCAAAATCAAATGTAAATATTAGAATGAGATTATCGAAACCAATAGTTTATAGAGCGTTCTACATGAACGGAACTCTACTGGCTCAACAATTTCATCCGTTAGCTCAACTTTCCAAAAATAATTTGCAACCAACGATGTTTCTACTGGTCGGAGAACATGAATATCAGACACAAGGCAGAATTTGAAGTCACAGCGTAAATACGGACTAAATGTAATTAGGCATTTTCCGAGAATGCTAATGATTCTGCCAACTCACCGCCTTCAAAATTAGTAAATATTGATTGTGCGAGGCTACTGACTTCGGCAGCAACACCTTCTGAACTCATATCTCAACTTTTCGTATAGTGATATAACAAATATTGTTCACTAGTAAAACTCAAATGACTTCTGAATTTAAAGGACCCCATTGAATAAGATTCCAGTTCGATAACACCTGCGTCTTTCAAAGCATTCACGACAAATGTTCATTCATAACGGTGTCTTAATTCTTAAAACTATTTATTTTCTTTGTTGCTTGATTTATTAAGCAAAATGTTTCTCTTTATTTAATTTGCATTTCTTCTTGGATTTCAATAGGAGTAGTTTTAAAATATTTATCCTCTTTTATAAGATTAAATATTATGCGTAACTATATTTGTGATACGATGCAAATAGGTTAGTGTGTGCATGTAAAACGAATATTTATGATTGTATATATTTTAAGGTATTAGACTACATTGATGCTGAGGCTGCGTAGTGAAGGGGCTTCGACGGACAAATCGACTCTGCTGCATTAAGTTTGGTATTTATCCTATCGGTCTCTCATAAATTAAATTTTGATTGCTTTGTAGCTTCTCACCGTATTGTAAAGTTTGTATATATCACATTAATATGTCTGTGTGCATGTCAACATAGATGTATTATTATTTCAGCATGTATACCAGTGTTCAATTATCTCTGCTCGTATACAACTTCAATGTATCAGTGATGCTTTCATATGTATATCTATGCATGATTAAATGCAATTTAAACAGAAAAGTTTTATAATAATTTTGCCTGAGAATGTTTAATCACAGGAAGAAGAAAGGTCATTTCAAAACAACATTCATAATTATTTCGGCGCCTCTAGAATATAGATACTTGAATATATCAAATGTGAAATACAAAACATAAATTTTGTTTAAGACAAACATAAATAAGTTAATTAGCTAGTTAAATAACGACTTTTGAATCAGTAAAGTATGTTTACAACAATTTTTGAAAGATTTACAGTAAAGCAAAGCAGAAAATAGTAACAAGGCTATATCTCTTGATATTTCATGGTTTCTAGGAAAATATGGAAACATCAAGTTGTGAGTAAATAATTGTATATCAATATATCAGTGAACAACATACAGGTATACTCACATATATCTCTGCATGAATGTGTTTGTGCGTGTCAGTGAGAATGTACGCGTGTCTTTGGGCATGTTTGTATGTCTATATTTATTATATTTCAGAGTAAACTTTCAATATAACATATCAAATATAAATCACACATCATCTTCAATTCATATTTACTTTACAGTTTATCCTCAACTTTTATTTCTGTTTCTCCATCTAGACTTGTCGATCTGTTCAACACGATTTATGGCATTTTCTTAAATTTTAATTTTATATATTTCGTTTGTTTCTTCTCTTTAAATGTATTCATTTCTACTAGTTGTTTTTCATGAAATTTCCATGTCGATTCATATACAGCTCATCAATGATTACGTATTTTTATCTAATATATCGCAAGGAAATGAAAGCAATATCTAAATATTTGCATTGATAAAATTATATTTGAATAAATAAACTTTTACATAAATGCAACACGAATCCAAAAATAATTTGATTATCCAAAGAACCATCACTATCGCACCTTTCATGAAATATCTGCAGTTTTGTTGCTGTTCCTTAGACCTAGGTCAGCTCTGATTGAAATGTACTATGTTTCAAATAAAACAGCTGTAACGATATCTTCTTTGGTCTTTTGTGAAGAGAACTCAGCATTTCAATATACGATGTGACCATTTAGTATGGTCTAATTCATAGGTGACTTGTTTATCACTGGCCTATATATATATTAGATATCAGAAAATATCAGTTCACAGCACTGATTATGGTCTATGCGGAGACGTTAACGAATTTAAGTTAAATTTCGAAAGGTCGTTAATGTAACCTTTGCTTGGCATGGTTAAAAAGATAAAATTTTGTAGAAAATTCTAGATAAAATTTCTAGATGTGACCCTGGATTCAGTAAACAGTAACTACTAAACTTACAACAACATTTGTAAAATATTCAGGTAAATATAACCTAGTGCTGCTGAAATAATTATTTTCAACTCTCCTTTGCTGAGAGGTGCTTGAGTGAGCAACGCCCTATTATAATATTACTTCGGCCAATGGTTGTTTTATACGTAGGATAAAATACGCATATAATCCATTCAGTCACCTATCTTCATATAGGCACCCAAACAATATGATTTTCTGCAGTTTATGTGAATGTACAATAAAGTAGCTAAATATGTAATACTTCTAACAGAAAAACTATTACCCAGCCACAACCACTATAGGATTTTTGTAACATTTGTCTAACATTGGCCTACAAATATTCTTCTAACAGAGTAATAATAGCATCGTCGGTTGAATTGTCTGACACGGGTACAAAGAAGCACATTCATTCTATAAAGATAGGGTGACTTAAAACATGAGCCACGAAATAAAACATCTGCTTCCCTAAGAAAATTGGGAAAACTACGACCTTAAAATTAGAATGACTGAATGACGGTAATGAGAAGCCCTACCATTTGTCTTTTGTTTCTTCTTTTGTTTTGTTTTTTGTTCAAGAAAGAAACATAGACAGTAAGACATATATGTCAATAAGAGAGAAATGCACATAATTCAACGACGGAGCAGGAAAATCAATATATATATATATATAGTTATATATATATATATATATATATATATATATATATATATATATATATATATATATATATATATATATATATATATATATATATATATATATATATATATATATATATATATATATATATATATATTGAAGCTATAGTTTTATTGACACGAAATCCTGTAAAGAACCGTTAATATCACGCTGCGAATTGTTTGATATATGCCATCGCTAAGATACCTCATATAGTTCAGGCATTCCACTATTCTAACACAATTATTAAGAAATATATGTTAAGCTACTGACACCTGAGACCTCAAATTAAATATCTTTTAAACATTTTAGAAATGTTTTCCTTAAAAGTTTAATCATTGATATTCTCCAGCCTTGCAAAAGTAAAATTATAGAGTCACAATATAATCTATCATATATTATATGAAAATTCCTTCATAACAACATTGAACTACTTATTTTGAATATTAGTTAACGTTTAATACATCATTTTCATGTATCGTATACTTTGATGTATACAAAATGATTGGATATAGTTTATATTTTTCTGTGATAATAAAGAATTTTGCCAAAGCGAGAACAAAATTCATTTACATATATTACAGATATGTCTATTACTACCTTACATTTACATTCATGATATTCTTATTTATGCCCAATACACCGTAAGAAACTGTTACACTCCTACTACGTATATTGTGTAGTGTGGATATACCTGGAGCGGTTGTGATTGGGTTTATACATGTCAAAATACACTAAACCTCAAGAGAAACGCGATTTTTTCCAAATGTTATTTACATATGATAAATTCTGAAAATTTATTTCGAGGATGTAAATGTAAATATTCCAAGAGATGCTGGTTTATGTTTGAGATCCTTTCAACTTTCCCTGAAACGAGACGTCAAAACGCAGCTGCGTTGAATGCCTTGGGTGGCAGTCGTAAATCATTGTCATGGAAACCGAAATACACGTGTATCTCGTTGAGGTTATGGGTATAAAACTCAACTTGAATCACGTTCCTGGAATTCGTAATTTGGATGCTATGTGTGACGTATTTTATTGTAAGTTACTGGTTATTGTCAATTTAATTGTTACTGTTGATTCATTTGTTGCGTGGTTAAATAAAAAAAACACCTTGTTTTACTACGTTTGGCAGAATTTTGATCTTTTCGCCCCCCCCCCCCCTTGTGTGAAGGGGGAAACTATCATTGATTTTCTTGGGTGTTTGCACCCAAAATTATCATTTGAAAAATGAGTAGTTCCTCTGGAGAGGAAACTACCACAGAACCAAATTTTGAACATGCATACCGAACAAGAAATGATGAAGGAATAAGAAGTCGATCCAAGATATAACAAAGTGGCAAATTTTGCAACGGCGGCTGGCATGAACAGGAAATACTGAATATTGACCAAAAAGAACCAATCAAATATAAAGGATTGATTGAAAAGGAGGGGCAAGATGCGACATTGACCCCTCCCAGTGAAGTGACGCTTAATGCATTCCATTGTAGTATAGTTTATAAATCGTTTATAATAAATAGCAAAAAATTGGATATAACTTTGAAAGAAGCCGTTGAGATATGCCTCAGACCGGTATGGCAAGATGTCACCTACCTGGCGAGGGGCAAGAGATATGCAACTATCGAGGGGAGGTTCAAATCTCAAGAAAAGGCCAGGCTACATTCCACGGCCTCCCCGGAATCTGCATAGGTGGTCCGCCTACCCACATATCTTGGAAGACGCACTTCCAGGATAAGGGTAGGAGAAATCTATCCAGAGGTGGACGTTGCCTGGTTGGTGGCGGCATATGTACGTCTCTCAGGGCTGGGGCGGTGTACTGTGAAGGACCGATCACAGCTGTTGAGGTGAGGACGAGTTGTCGGACTTCGGCGATGACAAGTCGCCAGGACTGGATGGTCTTCCCTTCGAGCTATATTTCAGTACGCCAGACTTATTTGGGCACCTACTAGCATGCGTCTACACCAACCGAGTTTATACATTGATTTGTGGGCCATGAAGTTGTGTTGTTGCTTAGAAAGGATCCACAAATTGGGATGTAGTAGATAGCTTTAGGCCAATCACTCTGATTAACGAAGAGTTGAAGATTTTGTTCAAAGTACTAGCTAAAAATGTTGGCGCCTGCTGCTGTTGGAATCGTCGGAGAGGCGCAAAATTGCGCCATTCCCGGCAGGTCCATTCAAGACAATCTCCACTTTCCACGCTAGGTTGGGGCTTTCGTCCATTTAGCGCAATCTAAAGCTTTTGACAAGGTTGACAATCGCTATCAAGTGGCGGTCCTCGCGGCGGTCGGATTTGGCTCGAACTTCCGTAGATGTATCATTGATTTATAGAGCAGCATCGATTTGAGGATGTCCCCTCTCCCCGCATCTGCTTGTGTTGGCTCTGGAGCCTCTACTGCGGAAGTTGGAGGGCATGAGCGACACGTCCCGCGTGATCTCAGTTGCGGAGGATCAGTTACGGCGTATGCGGACAACACCATCAACGTGTCAGAGGCCATTAGGTAGTACGAGGCGTTGGCAGGAGCAAAAATTAACTGCGTTAAGTCAGTCGACTTGCAACGCGGCACCTGGAGAGGCAAGTTGATACCTCCTAACAATTTCGTCCACCGTTCGATGGAGGGCGCTGGTAAATTGCTGGAGTCTGGTTGTGTCCGGATCTCTAGATAGAGAATTGGAGAGAGCAGCGTAACTCGGACCTGGTCTGAGCGGTGGCGATATTTGAAAGGATGGATTGAGGTCACAAATATATTTATCACATCCGTGATTATCTACCGCCTGACCATCGTGCCTTGCCCCGCTTCGTGGCTAAGAAAGATTGAAAGATTGTTCTTCCGCTTTTTGTGAAGGGGCAGGGTTCCACTTGTGAGACATTCTATCTGCTGCCAATAACCGTTAAAGAGTGTGTTAGGGAAGCCGTGGCCAATGATGCGCAGACATGTGCTGAGGCTGATTCATCTTTGGCTCTGCGTGCATGGTATTGTCTCCGTTTGTCAAACTGATCCTTCGGTTCACTAGTCTCGGTGAATTGGAACCGTGGTTTAACCGTAGACCACAGATGGGTGCGTAGTAAGCCGAACGTCAGCAGGCACCTGCGCTTCTCTGCCAGACTCGT